>NC_090657.1:66487798-66620298 GCF_040937935.1 Hyperolius riggenbachi
GTATGAATTGCAATGAATAAAGTGTTGTACATTGCATGTCTGCACTTTTTGTAATAAAGGTTTTGAAAGTTCCTACCTGGCCGCATCCAGTAGCTCCGTACTGCCAGTAGAGCTGGAATTCCCATGCCACTGTTCGGTGCAAGGACAAGAGTTTTTCTCAGCCACACAAGAGTTACACTCTTCTGACTGAGCTCTGACTGCACAGATACTGGCCATTTAAATCTCTGAATTCTTAACCTTTCCAGTAAGAGAAAAAATAAAAAGAACACAGATTAGTTACTCGTAGGATTAGGACTGTGCATGTTTATTTCATCATATCACACAACACTTTAGGGTCCCTTTAACCATCTAATGACAACGTAAATTATTAAAACGTCATGCTTGAGCCTGTTAACGGCAACAGGACGGTTAAATAAGTCGCTCGTTCCCGCCGCCGCTCCACACTTGTGTGCCTCGCTCTCGCCGCCGTTTCAGTCGGGTCTCCGTGTTCTGTGATTGGGGAAGATGACCTCTACCCAATCGCAATACCTGGAATGAATGGATATGACCGCGATCAGCGAACACTTCCTATACTAGCGCCATCTTGTGGCCAAAAAAGTAAAATTACACATACAGGCACATACATACATACACAATATTAATAAAATGAATAACTGAATAACTTACAGTCCTGGCCAAAAGTTTTGAGACTGTCAAAAATATCGGAAATTAGAAAAGTTGGTGCTTAAGTTTTTATAATAGCAATTTGCATATACTCCAGAATGTTATTAAGAGTGTTCAGATGAATTACATAGTCCTTCTTTGCCATGAAAATTAACTGAATCCCCCCCAAAAAACTTTCCACTGTATTTCATTGCTGTCATTAAAGGACCTGCTGACATTATTTCAGTAATCGTCTTGCTAACTCAGGTGAGAATGTTGACGAGCACAAGGCTGGAGATCATTTGTCAGGCTGATTGGGTTAGAATGGCAGACTTGACATGTTAAAAGGAGGGTGATGCTTGAAATCATTGATCTTCCATTGTTAACCATAGTGACCAGCAAAGAAACGCATGCAGCCATCATTGCGTTGCATAAAAATGGCTTCACAGGCAAGGCTATTTTAGCTACTAAGATTGCACCTAAATCAACAATTTATGGGATCATCAAGAACTTCAAGGAAAGAGGTTCAGTTCTTGTTAAGAAGGCTTCAGGGTGTCCAAGAAAGTCCAGCAAGCGCCATGACTGACTCCTAAAGAGGATTCAGCTGTGAGATCGGAGTGCAACCAGTGCAGAGGTTGCTCATGAATGGCAGCAGGCAGGTGTGAGCGCATCTGCACGCACATTGAGGCAAAGACTTTTGGAAGATGGCCTGGTGTCAAGAAGGCCAGCAAAGAAGCCACTTTTCTCCCAAAAAAACATCAAGGACAGATTGATCTTCTGCAGAAAGTATGGTGAACGGACTGCTGAGGACTGGGGCAAAGTCATAGTCTCCCATGAAGCCTCTTTCCGATTGTTTGGGGCATCTGGAAAAAGGCTTGTCATGAGAAGAAAAGGTGAGCGCTACCATCAATCCTGTGTCATGCCAACAGTAAAGCATCCTGAGACCATTGATGTGTGGGGTTGCTTCTCATCCAAGGCAGTGGGCTCGCTCACGATTTTGCCAAAAAACACAGCCATGAATAAAGAATGGTACCAAAACCCCCACCAACAGCAACTTCTTCCAACAACAGTTTGGTGAAGAACAATGCATTCTCCAGCACGATGGAGCACCGTGTCATAAGGCAAAAGTGATAACTAAGTGGCTCGGGGACCAAAACATTGAAATTGTGGGTCCATGGTCTGGAAACTCCCCAGATCTTAATCCCATTGAGAACTTGTGGTCATTCCTCAAGAGGCGGGTGAACAAACAAAAACCAACTAATTCTGAGAAACTCAAAGAAGTGATTATGATAGAATGGGTTGCTATCAGTCAGGATTTGGCCCGGAAGTTGATTGAGAGCATGCCTAGTCGAATTGCAGAGGTCCTGAAAAAGAAGGGCCAACACTGCAAATACTGACTCTTTGCATAAATCTCATGTAATTGTCAATAAAAGCCTTTGAAACGTATGAAGTGCTTATTATATTTCAGTGCATCACATAAACAACTGAAACAAAGATCTAAAAACAGCAACCTTTGTGAAAACTAATATTTAAACACTATATAAAACTATATTTTAATATTTTGAATATATTTTGAAGTGTCAAAACTTTTGGCCAGGACTGTACACTTCCAAAGCCCCCCCCCCCCCCCCCAAAAAAAAAACTTGTAAAAAAGAAATTGTAATTATGGACCGGATAAAAAAAAAAAAACACAGAAAAATAACACCTATATTTTCAAATAATATATTGTTGACATACATGTGATAGGGACATCATTTACACGGTTTAATAATCGGGACAACTGGGCAAATAAAATGTGTCAGTTTTATCCACAGGAGAACGGTTTAATTTTAAAACTATAATGGCCGAAAAGTGAGAAATAATGAATTTTTTCCATTATTTTCTTTGTTTTCCCGTTAAAACGCATTTAGAATTAAAAAAATTCTTAGCAAAATATACTACCCACAGAAAGCCTAATTGGGGCTAAAAAAAACGAGGTATAGATCATTTTGTGATAAGTAGTAATAAAGTTATTAGGGAATAAATGGGAGGAGCACTGACAGGTGAAAATTGATCTGGTCCGTTAGGGTAAAATCCCTTGGGGGTGAAATGGTTTAAACTGAACGGACAGTTGGAATGTTTAACACTGTAAATGTTTACACATTCCCTTCAATGCCCTTCTTCAGGCACCCATCTAAAATAAAATCTACCGGCTTAGTGCTCACATTTTACTTTTTCAAATGAAAGGAGGCTACGACAGCTGTAATTCTGTCTTATAGTGTACCCGACAGGGGCATAACTAGAAATCACTGGGCCCCCCTGCAAAGATTTGGATGCCCCCCTCCCGTGGCCCGCTCAGAGCCGTTTTGGGGGCAGGAGAAGTCGCAGCATGCGGGGAGAGCATTGACCCCCATATCGGCGGGGAGGGGGGCCACTCCCTCACCTCGGGAGTGTGCTGAGGGGAGAGCCCCGAGGAGAGGGGGGGCCTATGCTCTCCTCTCATGCTGAAGGCCCCTCCTGCCTCCAAAAACGCCCCCAATGGGTGCAGGGGCTGCAGACCCTATTGTTACGCCACTGGTACAAATTCAGATACCTAAAGAGAGGGAAGCCTTAGGATCCTATTGAAGCTTCCCCCGATATTCTCATGTCCGCCGTCGCTGAGCGCAGCCCCCAGAAGGTTAGCAACAAGACATTGTCGCTAATCAGATCAGCTTCATGCAGCCCCTCTTCTTGCAGCATGGCTGTGCAATAGCCGCGCAAAGACGCCCATATAGTAAGACGTAGCTACTGCACATGCCATTTTGTGCTCGCGTGTCTACTGCGTGGCCACACTGCAAGAAGAGGAGTTGCGCTGCCCCGACGTGGAGAGTGCCCGTTCTCAGCGATGGGGGACATTCAGACCACCGAGGGAAGCCTCAATAGGATCCTGAGGACATTGCGGGGCGCATGTGTGGAAGCGTATTTTAACTACTTAAGCCTATCTGGAGGGGTATACTCATCCAGATAGGCGTTGCTCAAGTCTGCGTCCAGTGTTTAAGTGATGGGTGTATTTCCATGTCGGCGGTTGGGAAAGCAAAGCAAGGCTTCGCCAAACCACTCGCAGTGCCTGTAATGAACGGACATGACCCCAATCCAAGCCCATGTCCATTCATAAGTAAGAAAGTAAAATGAAAGTAAAAATAAATAAATTAAAAAAAAGACAAAAACAGACGAAATACTTCCAAGTAAACCAGTTAAATAACACATTACAGATATATTTAAAAAATTAAATCACTTTCAAATAATGATTTAGGCTAAGTTCACAGTGGGACGTTAAAGTTGCGCGTTAAAACAGCATTTAACGCAGAATAACTCACTGCAATGAAAAATCAATGCCCTGTTCACAGTGCACACGTTGCGTTGGTGACTAACGCTGCACGTTAAGTAAAAGTACTGCATGCAGTGCGTTATACACGTTATTAGCTGCGTTGGACTGTTTGCACATGCTCAGTAATGACTTGGAAGCATACTTTTCATTGCCTGTATTTTTTACTGTATTTGCTGTATGCGACGGTAACGCTGCGTTGCCACTTTTTGGGCGCGTTGCGTTGTAAGCTTGCGGTGCGACTTTAACGTGGCATCAAAACGCAACGTCCCACTGTGAATCTAGCCTAAATTCCAATAATTAAATCACGCTCGCTTGCTCTCATCCTGCAGGCGTGCGCACTCCACAGCCCTGGGAAGTTCCCTCTGCAGTTCACGCTGTGAAGACGGTTGGACGAGAGCAAGCGTGCGCATCTGCAGATGACATAGGCACGGGACGCAGGGAGAAGGGAATCCCTGTATTAGCATGGAGGACGCTGGGGTCGGGAGCCGCTAATGGAGATAGAATGGGGTAACGGAGGCACACATGAGGGAAAGAATGGAGTGGTAAGGAGGCTCACACCCTCCCGACAGAACGCAATGCCTTTTTTTGAATAATGCTTGGGCTCTGGTATCCCTTAAAGGGAACCTAAACTGAGAAGGATATGGACTTTTCCTTTTAAAATAATACCAGCTGCTCGACTCTCCTGCTGATCCTGTGTCTCTAATACTTTTAGCGACATCCCCTCAACAAGCATGCAGATCAGGTGCTCTGACTGAAGTCAGACTGGATTGTCTGCATGCTTGTTTTAGGTGCGTGATTCAGCCACTATTGCAGTCAAAGAGATCAGCAGGACTGCCAAGCAACTGGTATTATTTAAAAAGAAACATCCATATCAGTAAGGGTCTGTTTCCACTACATGCAGATTGGATGCAGAATGGATGCAGAAAAACTGACACCTATAAATGCCTATGGGAAAATCTGCATCAGAAAAATCGCGTTTAGTGGAAACATGCCCATAGGCATTCATTGGAGTCAGTTTTTCTGCATCCAATCTGCATATAGTGGAAACAGGCCCTTAAGGTTCCCTTGATGACGCTCACCCCTTGCAGTCTCCCGGGGTGGTTCCAGTCCCCCACAATTAAGCCCGAAAGCCTGGCTGAGTTGCAGTTCATCAAGCATGCTCGGCCTTCAAGGCACGCTCCCGCGGCTGGGAGCATTTTGCGCAGGCGCAGTACACTCCCAGGGACAGGAGCGCAACAGCGGAGCGCACCTGGCTGGGCCGCGCATGCTCAATGAAGGGCGACTAGGCCTGGATTTCGGGCTGAAATGCCAGGCCTAGTCGCCAGGCCATGAAGTGACAGGGGCCACTGGTGGAGACAGCAAGGGACGAGCGGCCTTCAAAGGGGCTTAGGTCAGTATGGAACTCAAAAAGCCTCGTCTCAGGTTCCCTTTAAGGAAATTTAAAAAGGGACTCAGAGCTCGTTTAAATGAAAAGGTTTATACATATACCTGGGGCTTCCTCCAGCCCCATACGCGCCGATCACTCCCACACCGCCGTCCTCAACCTTCTGCAGCGCCGGTACTGGGTCCCCACACTTCCGTCAGTCGGCTCCAGTCTACGCAGAAGAAGTGCGCTCTTTGTGTATCTCTCCAGCAGGTGTTGAAGAGATACGTAGAGAGCACACTTCTTTTACGTCAGACTGGCTCCGACTGACGGAAGTGCGGGGACCCAGTACCGGTGCTGCAGAAGGTTGAGGACGGCGGCGTGGGAGTGATCGGAGTGTATGGGGCTGGAGGAAGCCCCAGGTTTGTAGAAATCTTTTTATTTAAACGAGCTCTGGTACACTTTAAGTACCTACTTCTGTACTATGTAAACAAAGTTAGTTAGGGCATCTAAGCCATATGAGTATGCTAGTCTGGAAAATCCATTATAAATCTGTTATAAAATGGTACTGTGAATGGGCACCTTAAGAGCCTTCAAATTAATAAAGCCAGCTGAAAGTGCAAGCTACATAGGAAAAAAGCCATCTACAGTGCGTTTTACTCTGGGACAAATGTTCATTCAACAGGCACATGTAGACATGTATTTTAAATTGTAAAGTTTTTTTTAGTAGGAGTGGTCCGTTAATTTTTACTAACGCCACCAACTTCCCAGCGCATGCCTACAAAACCATAAATGTTCTTCTTTCTCCTGCTGGCCCGATTGAGAAAATAAAACACACATTCTATTGCCGTTTCATAAAGGTGGTAGGGGGAGGGGAAGCAGTCAGTGTGATCTTGGCTTCTTCTGGAACACTCATACCTTAAAGCACTGCCTTGCCACAGTAAGTTATATAGGGCAGCTCTGCTAAACAATACTAGATGTAAAAATATCACATGACCTCTTCCTAAACAAGTAACAGTCAGTTCACGGGCTGCCTTCTCCCTCGGGGCGTTCAGGATCGCGAGGGGTTAAGTGCACGCTGAAGATGGTGATGATTTAAATGAGTTTAATATTTCTGTACCTTTTCCCTCTGAAGTCCTCTCTCTCTCTCTCTCCCCCCATCACTTCATTCTGGTTTCCATGACAATGTGATTTTCCAGCCTCTGTATAAAACAAAAGATAATATTTTTTCCAGGCCTCCCTAAATAGGAAAATAATAAGCAGATTTAATGCTTCTCTTACAATATGCTTTTCTCCCTCCCTTTCTCCGAGAACGATGTATAAAGTTTGCTAGGGCGCTCAATAACATTACAGACTACAGACGCCCGTATATTAAATTCAATACCTTGTATATTCTGGCTATCTCCATTTTTTTTTTCAGCCCGCACTTTCTGAGATTGAGACATTTGTTCATCTGTCATAAAAATAGGATGAGAAAAAGCAGACTGTCGTCTCAAATCGTACTCTGAAAAAGTTAGACTTGTGCATAGAAAATGGAGAGGCTTTTTTATACTGTGCAATATAAACCACAAAAAATGGGTAAGCAACGAAGCACCATCAGCCAAACCTCAAGAAGTGAGGGGTAGTGAGTGGGTGTGCAGAAGGGAACTGAATACAGTATATACCACAAACAGGACAAGATGTTCCCTACAATAACCGCACCACTCCATGTAAATCAATATAAATGCATCTTTATTCAAAAAAGCAATATGATAAAAACACTAAAAACAAAAGCGGGGGGGGGGGGGGGGGGAGTGGGTAAGCGGGTAACTGACAACTGTATACCAATAGAATAGAAATATCACATAATATATGAATAAATGAAGGGTACAGTGCAAAAATGAATCGATAACATTTAAGAATATACATAAATTGATACAATAAGTCCACAAATTATGTGTGAATAAAATTTATCACGAAACCTATATAAATAGAAATCCACAATGCAATGTGGGTAACAGCAAGTTAGTGTCAACAAACCAACATGTGCAAAAGGATGAGGAGATGACTGGCATCATCAGATAGTGAGCTAAGATGCAAAGTCCAAATAGGGCAAAAAGGTGCAGCAGTATAAGTAAAAGTGACAGTGCTAGTAAAGTGCATAGGGTAGTGTAAACATACACCGCCAAAATAAAGGAGGCTACCCACAAAGAGGAAACATGAAGGTGTCAAAGTCAGCGCATACCCCTTCCCCCGTATGGGCGTCTTACCGCCGCGATTCGCCGCTCAACAATCCAAGGCGGCTTCCTCTGGGTATAGGTATATTTTTGAATAAAGATGAATTTATATTGATTTACATGGAGTGGTACGGCTATTGTAGGGAACATCTTGTCTTGTTTGTGGTATATTTTTTTATACTGAGGTCAATTCCACCCCAGATTGATTTTATATGGTTACTTCTGTGGTTTGGCTCAATAGTTATTTTATGGCACCGCAAACAGAAATGCTTGGGCGAGAGTTTTAAGACTGTGAACATTTTTCTGTGTTGGTCCACTGGGCACTAGAGTGTGCTGTGGTGCAATGCCAGAGAAAAGGATACTTCCAGGTGTTGGTCCACCAGACACTAGAGGGCGCTGTGGTGCAATGCCAATGAGAAGAAAGGTACTTCAATAGTGAACATTTGCTTCCGCATAGAACATCACTAGAGGTGATGGCTAATATTATCTCACCTTTTTGTCAGTTAGTGAATTAAGAACAGGTATAGTAAACTAGGCTTTACAGTGGAGGGTCCTATTAATTCACTTGAATGGAGCTATGAATTAACACTTTAAATGATCACTATCACACAAAAAAAAGTAACACTAAAAATGCATATGTACACGTCTTATAAGAAGTGCATTTCTCCCAGAGTATAATGCATTATTAGGTACATATCCGTTAGCCGGGCACATCCGGCAGGTGGCGACAAAACTCCACGAGAGTTACATCTTTCCCTACTATCCATGTCGGCCTGGAGGGGGAATAGTAATTAGCGCCACCTGCCAGATGCGCCCGGCTAACGGATAAGTACCCATTATTATAATGCATTACCGTGCCATCACAATAACTCAACACACAGTCAAAGTGAGTACACCCCTAAGTGAAGAATGTCAAAATTCTGCCCAACTAGGCATTTTTCCTTGCCATTGTCATGTTACTATTACATGGTCTCATGCGTGACAAGGTCTCAGGTGTGTTAAATGTGGTGTTATCGCTCTCACAATCTCTCATACTGGTCACCAGAGGTTCAGCATGGCAGAAAACTTTTTGAGGATCTTGAAAGACTAGTTGCTGTACATACAGGTGGCTTAGGCTATAAGACCATTGACAACACCTGAAACTGCAGCACTGTGGGCAAGACCATACAGCGGTTTAAAAGACAACTCCAGTGAAAAAAGCAAGCAGTTAAAATCTGACAGAACCAAATGATTTGGGACTAGTACATCTCCTCATGGATGATTCTCAAGGTTTTCTTTTTTCTCAAAAACATTACCCCAATGGCAACTGCTAAATCTAACTGCTAAAAACAGATGTTCAGGAAATGCGTTTGAAAGCAAAGAAAACCCTGAAAATCTCCTGTGAGGAGATGGACTAGTCCAAAACTTGTCGGGTCTGTCTGATTTTAATACATAAGAAAGTGTGGTCAGCACGGCACTCACTATGTTTAAAAGTGAAAGGGATAAAGGGTGGAAGCCATCTCAGTGTACAGGCGATGTCTCGGCTTTCTTTGCTGAAATGGCTCATTGGTGTGCTTCAGCCACGTGGGTGGAAGGAAGACTGAACATGTGATACAAAGGAGCAGAATGCAGGCACCATCCAGTGCAAACTGCTCCTTTATCTCACATCTCTACGGACACCTGGTTGAGAGAGTTGATGACAGGGGTCGAGTCCTGCGTGGACGCGGGTGAACGGCTTCCACCCACTTATTCTTCAGAGTGAACGCCGTACACCCTGGGTTGTGTGGAGGGGAGCAGAGCAGAGAAGGAGAGCTATGGGGACAGCGAGGATGGGCGGACATCTCCCCCCCCCCCCCCATCCCTCACCTTCGTGCTCCCCTTCCTGCCTCTCCCCTCCAGTGTTTTGAAATGTCGGGCCCGGCGGCAAAAGTGGGCGGAGACTTTTGGGTGATCCGCTGCCAGGTTTCGCGTATTTTGGGGAACTGCTTTCAAATTATGTGTATGTTGGTGGAACTGCTGCTGCCACATTGTCTATTTTGGAGGAACCACTTCCATATTATCTGTATTTTGGAGGAACTTCTACCAGATTATGTGTCTTTTTGGTAAAATGCTGTCAGATTACATCTATTTTTGGGGGATACACTACGGCAGAGCTCAAACTTCCTCGGCAGACCTTTTACATCACTGCTAAGGTCATGTATATTTGGCCCCACCCATGACCACACCCACGGTGTGCTTGAACATGCCCATTTTTGCAGGGGTTCTCCTATTAAGTCCACTCACTTCTTTTCCCAGGACTAGACCCCTGGTTGATGATACATCCACTCTCAGGAAGATAGTTACATATTGCAACAGGATCTGGATAGATTCAAGTCAGGACTGTGGCTGGGCCACTCCAAAACGTTAATGTTGTTGTCTGCCAACCATTTCTTCACCACTTTTGCTGTGTGTTTTAGGTCATTGTCATGCTGAAATGCCCACTGGTTCCCAAGGCCAAGTTTCTATGCAGACTGCCTGACCTTGTCGTTGAGAATCCTCATGTATTGCTATTTTTTTCACAATGCTGTTTACTGTGATTAGGTTCCCTGGTCCATTGGCTGAAAAACACCCCCAAAGCATTAGGTTCCCACCCCCATGTTTGACAGCGGGGATAGTGTTCTTTGGGTTGAAGGCTTCTCCTTTTTGACGCCAAATGAAGGAATCATCATTGTGACCAAACAATTCAATTTTTGTTTCATCTGAACAGAACACAGAAGTCGTCTTCTTTGTCCAGATAAGCATTAGCAAAGGCCAAGCGAGCTTTTGTGTGCCTTATCTGGAGAAGTGGCGTCCTCCTTGATTTGCATATGTGGAACCCAGCAGTGTGCAGTGTCCGTTGGATTGTCTGCCTTGAGACATTGCCACCAGCAGAGCCCAGATTCACCAGGATGGCCTTGGTGCTGATCCTTGGATTCTTTATCACCTCTCTCACTATCCTCCTAGCCAGCACAGGTGTTACATTTGGCTTCCAACCACATCCTGGAAGATTTTCCACAGTGCATAACATCTTGTATGTTTTAATAATATTTTGCACTGTAGCCACTGGAACGTCAAAACATTTAGAAATGGCCTTGTAGCCCTTTCCGGACTTGTGAGCACCCACAATGCGCAGCCACAGGTCCTCACTGTGTTCCTTTGTCTTAGCCATGACCATCCACAAACTACCTGCAGAGAGCTGCTGCTGTTCACCTGTTGAGTTGATTAAAACAGCTGTTCCCAATTCATCGGAGTGATTAGGATGCTTTAGAACAGCTTGGACTATTTGGAATGGTATAGAACTTTGGATTTTCCTACAGACTGTGACAGTTTGTGAAGGGTATGAATCATTTTGGACTGGACACTTTTTGATCAAATGTAAATAAAAGCTGATAATTTTTTTGTACTACAATAATGCCTCTTATACATTGTCTTATTATCTTTTGGGAGACACCTATGTCATTTCCTGTCAAAAATTTACTTGCTGGTTGAATAAAGGTAACTATAAGTCAAAATTTGCCAGGGGTATGAACAATTATGGGCAACACTCTGTATGTATGTATGCATGTATGTATGTATTTATGTATATACTTTTTTTTTGTTTTTAGTTATTATATTTGCCCTTGAAAATTAGGGGACGAGCAGCAGCACAATATCGCCATTGTCTTGTATCTCAGCACACGGTCACACAGAGAGTCCAATGGCCACTCTGCGCATGATGTATTGTGTTTCATGAAATATTGAACACAACCATAATTAATAAAGCAGATATAAATCGGAAACTAAATGGGAATGGAGATAATGATATTTTCCCTTGCGCTGACATGTCTCTGATCGAGAGACAAATGGTCATCTGCACTTAGAAGAGGCAGCATATTGATTTACTATAAACAGCCAATGTACATGCACAAAAATACAGCATTGTATGTGCCTATACAGCAGTGCAGCAGTCTCTGTACACTGAATAAGGAGCCATTCACCTATCCCTGCACCGGTTTCACTCAGGCCAGGCTGGCCCCACTGCCTGCGCCTCTATCTGGTTCAAGCTACCCCTGTTGCCTAGAAACCAACCAGTATGTAATGTTCACTGGCATCCTTGTCAGTCAGTAACCAGGTGGGAAGCTTTGGCAGTGCCGGATATTGGAGGAATGATAGCAAATTTGCATTAACAGCCAATGTGCAGAGTTTTGTACATTATGAGCCTTATGCAATTTTCAAACTCGCCAGAGATTAGCATTGGCGAGTTTTTTAATTGGCGATGGGAGCGTCCCCTAATTCAATAACACTTAGCCCCTGGACAGTAAAGAACTCGCTTGGATGATATAATAGCACAGTAAGTTTTTTTGCCCCCTATTCAATTGTAAATATTGCCCCCCATGAAGCAAAGTTTCCCATCAAACATAGCCAGAATCTTTTCACCTGCTAAGGGGAGGTGAAAAGTCCTATCACCTACTGTATTTCTAGTGGGCTGCTTTAAAGAGGAACTCCGTCGAAAACAATGTAATAAACAAAGTGCTTCATTTTTACAATAATTATGTATAAATGATTTAGTCAGTGTCTGCCCATTGCTCTCCCTGATTTACATTCTGACATTTATCACATGGTGACATTTTTACTGCTGGCAGGTGATGTCAGTGGAAGTAGCTGCTGCTTACTTTTTTGGCAGTTGAAAACAGCTGTAAACTGTTATTTTCTACAATGCAATGAGGTTCACAGACAGGAAACTGCCAGGACCATGGTCCTCACAGTTTCCTGTGGGAGGGGTTTCACCACAATATCAGCCATACAGAGCCCCCTGATGATCCGTTTGTGAAAAGGAAAATATTTCTCATGGGAAAGGGGGTATCAGCTACTGATTGGGATGAAGTTCAATACTTGGTCACGGTTTTCTCTTTAAATGGAACCTAAACTGAGAAGGATATGGATTTTTCCTTTTAAAATAATACCAGTTGCCTGAATCGCCTGCTGATCCTGTCTCTCTAATACTTTTAGCCACAGCCCCTGAACAAGCATGCAGTTCAGGTGCTCTGACTGAAGTCAGACTGGATTAGCTGCATGCTTGTTTCAGGGTGTGATTCAGCCACTATTGCAGTCACAGAGATCAGCTGGACTGCCAGGCAACTGGTATTGTTTAACAGGAAACATCCATATCACTCTCAGTTAAGGTTCCCTTTAAGCAACTGGGAGCCTCCTTTAAGGAGACCACAGATGCCAGGAATTTCAATAGGTAATGAGAGTCAGTTCTGATTTCTTACCTATAAGATAGTAACCCCCCCCCCCCCCCAAAAAAAAATAATAATCCACCGCCCCACGCTTCTCCTTCTACCTGCCCACTACAGTACAAAGTTGACAGAGCCTCAGCAAAGCATCTTTGAGCCTCCCACTGGGGCGCCTCATTGGTCTATAGTTTAAACCAATGAAAATCCTCCTCAAGGGTAAGACCCTTTAATCAAGATTTAAAAGAGAAGAAAATAAGTAAATTAAGCATTAAAGGAGAAGCATATTCTCTTCAGTTTGTTTGCACTTGAGATGATGTTGCCCACAGAGGGGCCCAGGGCCACATGTTTCTGATGTTTGGATTGCACAGGCTTCACTGTTTGCAAGGGCACCATGATTATCGTGGAATGTCACTGTGCTCCTTTTTCACCAAAGCGTTTCCCCCAAATGCAAACATTGTGCACCCAGCATTGTCACTGTGTTTGCGTTTGGGTGGAAGGCAGTGGGAGAGCAAGACAAAAACATTTTTTACTAAGAAATGTTCAGAAAAATGCAAATGCAGCTTGCTGTAATTATAAAAACAAAACAAACAACCAAAAAAACAAACAAAAAAAAACCCGGCAGATGCATTGACCTCAATTCTTGTAGGCTTAGGGTGCGTACAGACATGCGACTATAGTCGTTTAAAACGAACGTTACCGACGGCATTACCCGACGATCGTTCGTAAAAAGTGCACGAACGATCATTAAAACGACCGACCAACGAGATATGTCGTTGGTAAAGAACGATTCATTCTGCCAGATCTTTTCCAACGACCATCGTTCAAAAAGTAATGTCTGTACAACGATCGGTCGTTGATCGTTCATTCTCAAAGCTTTGCACATGCTCAAACAGTTCTTTTTGACACTTGTGTTTGAAATCAGTTTATACATCATGTTGCGCACGCAACGCTCGTTCCAAGATCGTTCGTACACGAACGATGTTCAAAGTAGCCTTTCTTCAAACGATCATCGGCCGATACCTCCTTTCACATCGTTCGTCGTTCAGAACGAACGATCGTTATCATATGTCTGTATGTACCCTTAGTGTCAGTTTTACTGTATACATGGTATTTTACCGCATGCAGTAAAAGCAGTTTGCTATGCTAGTAGATTTTAGTCATAATTTACCACATGCGTGGGGCATAAATGGTGCAGCATTTCGCGATATTTTACAGAAAATCTGAACTTTCTTGAAAACCGGGGCATGTTAGCACATAATTTACTGATCAGTTTAGTCAATTTGTATGCATTTTGCAGTTTTTAGTGGAGCTCCTACTCAGGCTGTGTAATAGAAAACAATAATAGAAATTAAAGTGGAACTGAAATGACTAAAAAAACAAAACAAAGTTTCACTTACCTGGGGCTTCTGCCAGCCCCGTGCAGCCCCCGTACGCCACCTACTTTTGGTACTGTTGTTATGTCGACTTGCCGTCAACAGCAAGCCACGCATATGTTTCTAACCCACAATAGTGTCCTCCGCTAATAGCACAAGACGCTATTAAGGAGAAAGATATGCATGGCCCAGGTGCAGTTGCTGAGTCGGCGGAACCAAAAGTAGATGGCGGTGGGAGAATGGAGGATCGTGGAGGACCGGCGTGGGACAGGACGGCTGCACAAGGTTGGCAGAAGCCCCAGGTAAGTGAAACTCTGTTTTGTTTTTTTTTGTAATTTCAGTTCAGCTTTAAGCTCCAAATATTTACTGGATTTTTTTTGTTTGTTTTTTTATAGGGGATGACTATAAATATACTTTCCATATGTTGCTACATAATCAAATACACCTTCTCCCCGCCCTAAAAAAAAAAAAAAAACACCTTCCAAAAAATATCCTAACTTATGGAAGACAATTAGAGACTAAAGGCATGCTTACCGATGTAAGATCGCACTTTTTTTCCGCACGTTTTACAGCATTTTCAGAAATGTGGAAAAATCTTTCAGAAAAAAAACACCTGAAAATACAGATTGCGGTATTTTACCGGCAATTTTTTTTTTACTGAACATAGCCAGCAGAATTGTGGCAATTGTGATTGCAATTTTCAGTGCAATACGTGGCAGACTCCATCTTTCATAAATTGGTACATATATGGCACTTGCTGGAACCTCGTGATAGCCAGACCTGAGAAGCTAATGCAGAAAACCCTGATAAGGCCACTTTAAGAACAAACAACAGCATTGGGCCCACTTTCTTCTTATTTTGTACTCTAACCTCTTTAATACGGTTTCTCCCTTTGAATTTTTATCTGAAATTACCAGTAGATTTTTTCCCCCCACATATAAGATTTAGTAATGCCACACTGCCCTCTAGTGGAAAATGAATTCCATACACTCACCTGCTGCTAATAACTGAAAACTCGTAGGCCTCTGGAATGATGGTGCCCAAACAGATGCTGTTTTACACGCGGCCAAAAATCTTTATTTAACTTCAATAGCGGCGGTTAGTGGAAACCATCGGTCTTTTCTGAGTAATTTTTTCTAATTAAAAGAAAAGTGAGGCATGGTAATACAATACTGCAAAAGGTATAACACAAAAGAACTTGCTGCTGCGGAAAATCTTTATTTAAACAATGAGAATCAGGAAAAATCCAACGCTCTAAAGAGCTAAAAAGACAAAAACAAAACACACTGAGATTGAAAATCAATCCCTAATTGACCCTATTCATCGGTAGAATAGTACCTAAACCGTAACTTTTATTCATTCATAGGAGTAAAAGTAAAAATGGTCCATAAGCAACCACCACCAACTTACTATTATGGGAAAGATACTAAATGTTTATGATTGTGGAGACTGAACTATGCTGTTAATCCACGCATACAGCCCTGTGGGAAACTGCAGACTGGGCTGAATGTGAGTAGTAACTATCAGACATCCATTTCAGTCACTCAATGAAAACAAACATCCACACTGAATGTAAACCAGATTCAAAAGATCTACACAATAATTGGATAACATAGCATGTTCTAAAAAAAAATGTAGATTGATTTGGATATATTTGCATTGGTGGCTGGATAGTGTAATGGTTAAGGGCTCTGCCTCTGACACAGGAGACCTGGGTTCGAATCTCGGCTCTGCCTGTTCAGTAAGCCTGCACCTATTCAGTAGGAGACCGTAGGCAAGTCTCCCTAACACTGCTACTGCTTATAGAGCCTAGTGGCTGCAGCTCTTGCGCTTTGAGTCCACCAGGAGAAAAGCACAATATAAATGTTATTTGCCTTGTCTTGCATTGCTGAATATCCAATATCAATCATTAACCCTCCTGGCGGTATGAAAAATTCCGCCAGGAGGCAGCGCGGCGTTTTTTTTTTTTTTTTAAATCATGTAGCGAGCCCTGGGCTCGCTACATGATAGCCGCTGCTCAGCGGCATTCCCCCGCCCTCTTCGTTCGCCTTCGTCGATCTCCGATCAGGAAATCCCGTTCAAAGAACGGGATTTCCTGGAGGGCTTCCCCCGTCGCCATGGCGGGATGACGTCATCGACGTCAGCGACGTCATTGGGAATCCCGATCCACCCCTCGGTGCTGCCTGGCACTGATTGGCCAGGCAGCGCACGGGGTCTGGGGGGGCCCGCGCGCCGCAACGGATAGCGGCGATCGGGCGCGGGGCGGCGGCGATCAGTGTGCTGGCGCAGCTAGCAAAGTGCTAGCTGCGTCCAGCAAAAAAAAAAAATTATGAAAATCGGCCGAGCAGGGCCGGAGAAAACCTCCTGCACGGCTTACCTCGAACTACGTTCGGGGTTACCGCCAGGAAGGTTAAAGAAACACTATAGATTGAAATATTTTTTTCAATTGAGATGGCAATTGTTTAGGAAGGGCTTGTTCACACCTAGGGCGTTTTTTTTTTTTTTGTCTTTTTTTAGCGCCGGCAATTTTCAAAATCGCCTTAAATACGCTTGTGCAATGATTCTCTATGAGAGTGTTCACATCTGAGCGGTTCGTTTCCGATCCACTCAGCAAAGCGCTGCCTGTACCATTTTTCGGGGGATTTTGCTACAATGGAAGGTATATGAAAAACGCAAAACACTCACAAAATCTCTTAGTGCGGCGATTGCGTTCTCGTTTTTAAGAATACTTTGTTCACATTTTAGATGTAAGCAAAGCCTAAGTGCTGCTACGTAATGATGTATACATTTCACTGGCAACCTCTTTGTTTACTGTTATCAAAATACTTTCACACTTTGCTGACGCCAAAACTGAGGATAGAATGAACCATGAGGGAAGGGGGAATTCCCCTCACGCTTTATCTGTTAACCCTGTGTGTAACTGTGTGTTAGAGAAAGCTCTCAGCAGCTGTCCTGTGTCCTGTGTGGCTGACTAAAGTGTCTGAGAGCAGAGGAAATGTAACTTGTTTTAAACATTTGTATGGCCTGGTGCACACCAAAAAACACTAGCAGATCCGCAAAATGCTAGCAGATTTTGAAACGCTTTTTCTTCTTTTTCTGTAGCGTTTCAGCTAGCATTTTGCGGTTTTGTGAAGCGTTTTTGGTGTAGTAGATTTCATGTATTGTTACAGTAAAGCTGTTACTGAACAGCTACTGTAACAAAAAACGCCTGGCAAACCGCTCTGAAGTGACGTTTTTCAGAGCGGTTTGCGTTTTTTTCTATACTTAACATTGAGGCAGAAACGCATCCGCAATCCAAAATCTGCAGCAGTCCGGGAGTATGCGTTTCTGCAAAACGCCTCCCGCTCTGGTGTGCACCAGCCCATTGAAATACATTACCCTAGCGTTTCCACATCCGCAAGCGGATCGCAAACCGCAGCAGAACCGCTCTGGTGTGCACTAGGCCTAATTGTCTGTGACACCACAGCTTTTCATATGGTTTTTGCTATCAGAGAAAAATAGTGTAGTGTAGTCTGCTTCAATGCACAGCCAGTGTTGCATATCAGACACCCCTTCTGCAACTATTTTTTTTCCAAATAAAGCTAAATCCTACACTCAATAAATTAAAGCTTTTGCCTCTGATATTTAACATGAAAAAGTAGGAAAATGTTTACACAGCTACTTAGACATTGTTTTTACTTTGTCATTTTAGAAAACTTGGGTATTGTTTTTACTTTGTCATTTTAGAACACTTGGGTATTGATAGTGTTCCTTTAAGTATACTTGGTATCAAGCAATCAAAAGTTGGGCTCGAAGGTTCAGCTTACCCATGTGTTCTCCTGTGCGGGTTACACTTATTGCTGTAGCAATCGTGTACAACTGTTTGAATTGGTTCCTTTTGTTATAAAATGTTATTATAAAATCTTCAATAAAAATATTGAAACAAAAGTTGGGCTCGGGTAAGACCCAGTATCAGACTTGGCAGTTATCCCAAAAAAAGTTCAACACTAAGGGCTCGTTCACATTGCGTTCCGCTCGCGTTAGCGTTCGTGTTGGGCTTTTTTGACGCAATTTTTTTTCGATTTCCGGGGGCTTAGGTGGGCATTCTGTTTTTGTGAAAAGCGCTTTTCTAATCGCTCTTCCCGAGCGTTTTTTTTTTATTAACTCCCTGACGCAAGTCAGGAAGTGAGCTCTTTGACTCGGACAATACAATTTATTTAGTCTAAAAAACGCGAACACAATTGCTGCACAAAACGATTTTGTGAGCGTTTGCGTTTTTCCTATACCTTCCATTGAGGCAAAATTGACCCAAAAATTGTCCAGGCACCGCTTTGCTACACACACAACGCACAAATCACGCCGATATGAACCTTCTCATGGAGATTCATTGCATAAACGTTTTGTGGGCGATTTAAAAAATCACCTGCGCTTGAAAAAAGGCCGAAAACGCCCCTAGTGTGAACTGTGAACGAGCCCTAAGTGCTTATAATTGTAAGGACTGCAAAACATGCTGTTAAACAATTGCATGCAGCACTGTGGATAACTGCAGACAGGGCTGAATGCAAGTTGTAACTATCAAATATCAAACATCCATTCCAGTCGCTCAATACAATCAACAGTCACACTGTATGTAGATCAAATTCAAAATATCCACACCATAGTTGGATAATAACAAATGCGTTCTAAAAGATTGTAGATTGATTTGGATATATTTGCATTGTCAAATATCCAATATCAATAATTCAGTACACTTGATATCAAACAATCAAAAATTGGACTTGGGTAAGATCAGTTATCAGACCTGCCCGGTAGCTATCCGAAAAACATAGATCCATAGTGTCAGGAACCTGAATAGGTTTTGAAACGTAGTCAAGCAGTCACACTAAATGCAGATCAGATTCAAAAGGTTTACACAGTAGTAGGTCTAAGATAAACATCTTGTGATAAAACGCGGAAAAGCCGCTGCGTGTACTGGCGGCAAGGCGGCTGTTTCCGAGTCAAGCGTGGCGGTTTGCACGCAGCAGCGTGCGTCTGGTGTGGCGGGGCCTGTTAGTTCACACAGGCTGAGGAATACGCGCGCGCTGAGAGGCAGAACCTTTATGACAAACAAGGAGGGATCAGCTGACCAGGTTGGTCAGCTGACCTCAAAGCAAGTGGCTATTAATTGATCGCTTATGGGTGGCGCCGGAGAGCGCCACGCTATATATAGTCACTGCTGGTCAGTCTCAAGTTGTCTGCCATTGCTAACACTTACGTGGAAGCACTCAGATCCTACAGTGTGTTAGAACCAGGAGGACCTGGGAATTCACACTGAGCCAGATTACTTCTGTTTATCATTCTGTTATACTCCAGACTAGTTCCAGGGTGTCGGGACCACGGACCTCACACCTAAGTCTAGGCATTGTTGATATCTGTTATGACCTCTTGCATTCCTGACTATGCCTCTGCTTTCTGATTCGGTACCTACGCATATCTGATTATCTGTTGCCAAACCCTGCCTGCCTGTGGATACCGAATCAGCCTTCTGTCTATGTACCTAGTTTGTCTGTGTGTTGCCGACCTGGCTTGCCCGACCTTGAGAGCTATCTCTCTCCTTAAGAGATAGTCTCCAGACCTGCTAGTGACATCCACCTTTCAGGTGTCACTCACTCACTCACAGGTTCTTCCTACCTTCGGCCTGAGACTCCACCCCTATGGAGGTCTCAGGCTGTTGGACGGTTTTTGCACTTATCAAAAGGCAGTATCGCCCATACTGCCAGAGACCACCTGCCCCTCGGGTGGTCTTACTCAAAGTCATTACTGTTGCACCAAACACTCACATTATAAAGGTGTCCAGAGGTTAGTTATACTTAGATTATCGGTGATTCTGCAGATCATCAATAATCAGGTATAATCTGTATTCTTGGTGATACTGCAGATCACCAATAGTCAGATTCTCTCTGTGTGCTGACACCGATCGTTACACATCTACTGTATGTTCTAATGCTGGGAATACACAATACGTTTTTTTCGGCGGAACATGTCTGATCTTATTTTCGTTTGTTTTTCTGATTGATTTCTCATAGAAGTGAATGGGAATAGATAAGATAAATGAATCGTGCGGGAAATCAAGCAGAAAAACAAATTTAAAATCGCACACACACACATTATAAACGCGAAAGTTTGGATGTTTGTTACTCGATCACACAACAATGGCTGAATGGATTCTATTGAAATTTGGCAAACACATTAAATTACCTGGAATAACATATAGGATCGTTCAGAAACAGCCTCATCAGTCTGCCAACAGTGCGTTACTGCGCGTACACACGTACTACTGTCGGCAGAACGTCCGCACAGTGGGAGGGTTTTACGGACGTCGTTTGCGGAAATATGGCATGTGTACGCGCCTTAAAGGTTATTATGCTGTTGTGTATCTTTTAGAGCAGAGAGAAGGGTCTGAGTTCAGGTCCACTTTAAAGGACCACTAGCGCGTACGTATCGTGTACACATGTAAACATGTGTACATGTACAAATAATAAGTACATTTCTTCCAGAGTAAAAAGAGCCATAAATTACTTTTCTACTGTGTTGCTGTCACTTACGTAGTAGAAATCTGACAGGACAGGCTTTGGACTAGTCCATCTCCTCATGGGGGATTCTCAGAGATGTCTTAGTTTTGAAAAGCATTTTATAAATGGCAGTTGTTCTGTCCAGCTGCCAAATCAGTGTGCAGGGAGGCTGGCCAGCATCTTTGTATGAATCCTTTTCAGGGAGTATCTCTTTATAAAGGCCTATGGAGAGATGGACTAGTCTAAAACCTGTTGGTAATGTTAGATTTCTACTACTGTCTTACCCTGAAAAAAAGACAGTGTCTTATATTAATTTTTGCACCAAAAGATGTGCTAGGGCTTACTTTCAGGGGATGCCTTATATTTCTATGAACACACAAGTTCCTGTGCTGTGTGTCCTCCTACCTTCGCCAGGGTGCTGCCTTTTCCTCTGCTGGATCCACCTCTTGTGTATCTCTTTTCCCCCTTTGTATCCTTAGTCTCCCCTGGTGTCCCCTTCTGTACCGGTGTCTTCCACTCTCCCCTTTCCTCCTGTGTCCCTTGTCTACTTGCCTGCAAGACCATGGGCTCCAGTAATAACACAAGTTGCCATATTTTTCCCTCTTACTGCCGTTAGGGCTTACTTTCAGGGTAGGGCTTATATTTCAAGCATGCTCAAAATTCCTACTAGGGCACATTTTAAATTTTACAATTTTCACGATAGTGGTCCTTTAAAGAGAACCAGAGACGAAGCACCCTCATGTATTTTATTACATTTATCAGTGGGAACATGACAGTAAACACCTACCCTGCTTTTAGTTTCATTCTTATCTGCTTAATTAGTCTATTAGCAGCTGTGATAAGAATCCCTGACTGGCTCAGTCTAGGTTTGACCTGGACCTGAGCTGAGTCACTCTTCTGTGGAGTATTTTCAAGCCCAAGCCTGCCACCTCCTGGCTCAGATTTCCTGCTTTGCATACTGAGAGCTGTGATGACATGGGAAGGGCTGCTCCTGCTGAGAGAGAAGCTCTGAAACAGACAAGTTTTCAGAGCAATATGCAATATGATCTGTGTGCTCTGTGTGCACTCTGTCTGCATAGATACTGATGATGACTGCAGTTTTATTCCTATGAGAGACACTTCCTACAGGCAGCTGCACATCATACCAAAATGAAAGCACACAGATGAAAGGCTGCAGCAGCCTTTCTCATATAGCCTAGATAGCAGCCTAGTCTCATATAGCCTAGATAGCAGCCTAGTCTCATATAGCCTAGACAGCACATCCAGAACAACTCATAACCCGGAAGCAGAAGGGATATGAGCCGGTGGCCATATTTGATTTTACCTGGAGCAATAATGGATAAATGCCGCTGGAAGGCACCGCTCAGGCCCCGCTGGGCCGATTTGCACAAATTTTTAATCCGATCGCCGCCGCTACCCGCCTATCCGTCGCACCGCAGCCGCCCCTCCCCCGTGCGCTGCCTGGCCAATCAGTGCCAGGCAGCGCTGTGGGGTGGATCGGAGTCCCCTTTGACGTCACAACGTCGATGACGTCATCCCGCCCGTCGCTATGACAACGGGGGAAGCCCTCCAGGAGATTCCGTTCTTTGAACGGGATCTCCTGATCTCCGAGACCTTGTCTCGCTATTTATATAGAAGACCTTAGTAGGAAAATTCCACTAATACATATTATGCTTTACTCACTTGATTTTCAGTCACACCTGCAGCCAGAACAGAGGAGCCTGCTGCCTGTAGCTTCTGAACATTTTTTGGCTGGGCTTGTCTGGTCAAACAAGTTCTAAAATGACACAAAATACACATAGTTTCTAAGAACCTTTGAGTCATTACAAAACACAAGCTTTTGGTTTCTCTTGTGTTTTACTGAAAATAGGTTTACTTATTATAGAGACACTGAAGCGAAAAAAAAAATATATATCACGTGAAAGACCAATACAAAGTGGTGTACACGTGAGAATTGGAACAAAAATCATACATGATTCCAAACATTTAAAAAGAAAAAATAACTGGAAAGTGGTGTGTGCGTAATTATTCAGCCCCGAGTCAATATTTTGTACAACCACCTTTTGCTGCAATTACAGCTGCCAGTCTTTTAGGGTATGTCTCTACCAGCTTTGCACATCTAGAGACTGAAATCCTTGCCCATTCTTCTTTGCAAAACAGCTCCAGTTCAGTCAGATTAGATGGACAGCATTTGTAAACAGCAGTTTTCAGATCTTGCCACAGATTCTGGATTGGATTTAGATCTGGACTTGGCTGGGCCATTTTAACACATAGATATGTTTTGTTTTAAACCATTCCATTGTTGCCTGGCTTTATGTTTAGGGTCATTGTCCTGCTGGAAGGTGAACCTCCACCCCAGTCCCAAGTTTTTTGCAGACTCCAAGAGGTTTTCTTCCAAGATTGTCCTGCATTTGGCTCCATCCATCTTTCCATCGACTCTAGATTTCAGCAAGGCTTGGTGTACAGAGGCGCCAGAGTAGAATAAAAACGTTTAAAAACCGTCTAAAAAGAGGGGGATGTTCAGGTGGACTTACCTCCCTCAAAAATATAAAACTCAATTGAGTCACAATATATCAATACAAAAATATTTTATTGAACTCCACTTAGTGCAACGCGTTTCGCAGGTGTGGTCCTGCTTCATCAGGCAAACAGGAGTATAACTCAATGGGTCTAGATGCAGAAGTGAGCACCTCTGAAATCTTGAGTCCACCCTCGGTGGAGGGGTGCTACCCCATTTCCTATCTACAGAGAGCGACATCTTAAAAACCTGAGTGGGGTCAGGTTCTAATACTCCCCACCTGCACTTGAAGTGGTTGCCTATGGGTAACCCATGTTTGTGAGTATATCTAAATATTTTGCTTTTAACCACAACCAACTTAACAATACTACACCATATCGGGCTCTCGATTTCTCTTTGTTCTTCCAAGCATATTCCATCGACTCTGACCAGCTTCCCTGTCCCTGCTGACGAGAAGCACCCCCCGAGCATGATGCTGCCACCACCATATTTGACAGTGGAGATGGTGTGTTCAGAGTGATGTGCAGTGTTAGTTTTCTGCCACACATAGCGTTTTGCATTTTGACCAAAAATTTCCATTTTGGTCTCACCTGACCAGAGCACCTTCTTCCACGTTTGCTGCGCCACCCACATGGCTTGTGGCAAACGGGACTTCTTATGCTTTTCTTTTAACAATGGCTTTCTTCTTGCCACTCTTACATAACCAAAACCAACTTTGTGCAGTGCATGACTAATAGTTGTCATATGGACAGATTCCACCACCTGAGCTGTAGACCTCTGCAGCTACTCCAGATTTACCATGGGCCTCTTGACTGCATTTCTGATCAGCGCTCTCCTTGGTCGCCCTGTGAGTTTAGGTGGACGGCCTTGTAGGTTTACAGTTGTGCCATACTCCTTCCATTTCTGAATGATCGCTTGAACAGTGCTCCGTGGGATGTTCAAGGCTTTGGAAATCTTTTTGTAGCCTAAGCCTGCTTTACATTTCTCAATAACTTTATCCCTGACCTGTCTGGTGTGTTCTTTGGACTTCATGGTGTTGATGCTCCCAATATTCTCTTAGACAACTTCTGAGGCCGTCACAGAGCAGCTGTATTTGTACTGACATTAGATTACACACAGGTGCACTCTATTCAGTCATTAGCACTCATGTAATGTCTATATGCAACTGACTTCACTCAGACCAAAGAGGGCTGAATAATTACGCACACCCCACTTTGCAGTTATTTGTAAAAAATGTTTAGAATCATGTATGATTTTCGTTCCACTTCTCACATGTACATCACTTTGTATTGGTCTATCACGTGGAATTCCAATAAAATTAATTCATGTTTGTGGCAGTAATATGACAAAATGTGTAAAACTTCCAAGGAGGCTGAATACTTTTCCAAACCTCTGTATGAGTCTAATATTGTTTCCAGTACAGGAAGAGTTAAGAAACTCCAGTTATCTATGCAAAAGAGCCACTGAGCTCCACGACTTTTAAAGTCGCAGAGAGCCCTGTCTTCTGACGCTTATCTCAACTGTCAATCACTGTATCTTCGTTTTCTCTGCAGAGGACAGGTCAATAGTTCACTGGGCTGCTCTGTAAAATCATTTAGAATGCTGAGTAGCGTGTAAACTGCAAATATTAGAGAATGATGCCATGTTATAAAAAAAACAAAAAACGATATAACTGAAAATAAAAATATGAGAATATTTTCTTTGCTACCAAAGTTCTAGCAATTATCCGTATTACACAACCAATTCATTATATCAATTTTTTTTTTCGCTTCAGTGTCTCCAAGTATTTACAAAATCTGAGGGGGGAGAAAAAAAGTGTCCCAAACGGGTAGTTACCTCAGTAGAGAGAAGTCTCTGGATAATACAGAGGCATCCCCCTCGCCTCCACTGATCCAGCTCTGCAGCCCCCCATCTTCTTGAACAAGGACCTTGTCAATGTGTGTGCGCAGCCACGCTCCCCTCCGTGAATGAACACTATGCAGGATGCCTCATACCTGTGCAGAGCATGGAGCTGAACATGCTCGGCATTTTCTGGCAAGCCTGAGTGACTCCATGCTACTGCACATGCACAAGGTGTCCTGTCTACAGATCACTGTCAGATATTATCCAAGTCATCAGATGTGCAAAAGAATGGATTCTGTTTATGGTCCGCTTTAGCGGCAGGATAATTGGCCTTACATGACTAACCTCCTTTCCTTTCCAATGTAGAGCTTGATACACATAAACACGATGATCAAAACAGGAGCAGATGAGCAGAAAGAGGGCCATAACAATTGACAGCGCATCAGAATTTCCAGCCAAGCGGACATGCCAGGAAAGTGACGATGCTCTGCTGAAACGGCTACAGGATGTGGTCACAGAGCGGGCAACCACCAGTCACCAGTAGCCTCTCTGTGAGCCCTACAGATGTGTTTTGCACTGTGTGACAGCCCTCACTCTACACTGGGATGTTAGTGTATTGCTCATAGCAACCACACTCGCTATTCAACAGTAATTCGAAAAAATGATGCCAGATCTCGGTTCCCTTGTACATTTGCTCTACTTTTCCTGCTTTGAGGGTTTCCCCCCGTTCTTTATACAGAAGTCAAGTTTTTTTTTTACTCTATTTGATAGCATTAATAGTCTCTTCAGAGTAGGCCATAGAGGCTTCCCATTCCAGTCCTGGGACCCCCCCAATCCCCCACCACAGTAACATGGAGCCACACAGGCTTGGTTTTTTCCACCAAGCAGGAGTGGCTCCATGCTGCTGCACAGGCGTAAGGGTTCCTGGGCAGTGCGGCTGTGGACATTCCCCTGAGCTTTCAGAGGGCCCTACCATATACAGCCCCCCCCCCTGGATTTAATGTGGATAGCGTAAGCCCTGAGGCCCCTCTTCCTTCACCTTAAAGTGAACCAGAGACGAAGCACCCTCATGTATTTTACCAAATATGTCAGTGGGGACTTTAGAGAAAACACCTACCCTGCTCTCTGTTTCATTTTTAACTGTTCAGTTTGCTTCTTATCGGCCATGATAAAATCCCTGACTGAGCATTCAGTCTGCCTTTGCTCAGGAATTATTATAGTCGAGTCTGTGTTTTCTGGTGTTTTTTTAAGCCCAAGCCTGCCCCCTTGTGGCTCTGCTCAGGAATCATCATAGCTGAGTCATTATAGCACAGCCAGACTGAATGTTCAGTTGGGGATTTTATCAGGGCTGATTAGAAGCAAGCTGAACAGGTAAAAATGAAACAGAGAGCAGGGTAGGGGTTTTCTCTAATGTTCCCACTGATATATATGGTAAAATACATGAGGCTACTTCATCTCTGGTTCACTTTAAACCCATGGGCGGCGTAACTCCCAATAACACCCCTCCACTGTGTATGGCAGTCACCATGCAGTAACATAGGAGTTGTGGGAGGCACAGCCTTTAGTGTAGGTGGAGCTTGGCTGCTGTGGGAAGGGCGGGCAGCGCAGCCTTTAATGTTGGTGTTGGGTGACGAAGTGGAATTTGTGTGGGCAGGGTGCGCTGTGGCTTGCTCTGGCTTTAGGCGAGTGTGGCATGGACTGTGCCAGTTTTATGCATGCGTAGTAGCTGTGTCCAACACACGTCCAACATATTACAACTGTAGATTAGATAGATAGATAGATAGATAGATACAGCAAAGTCCCACTTATCCGGCACCCACAGGGATTGGCTGATGCCAGATAAGTGTGCTTTCTTGTTGCTTGAGACTGAATGTTGAAAATAGGCCCAGTTAACCTCCTGGGCGATACAATAATATCGGCAGGGGGTGGCGCAGCGGCTTAAATTTTTTTTTTTTAATCATGTAGCTAGCCTAGCGCTAGCTACATGATAGCCGCTGTGCTGCGGCATCCCCCCCATCCCCTCCGGCGATCAAAGCAAACCGGAAATCCCATTCAGAACGGGATTTCCTGTTTGGCTTCCCCCGTGGCGACGATCGGGATGACGTCATCCCGAGGGAGTCCCGATCCACCCCTCAGCGCTGCCTGGCACTGATTGGCCAGGCTGCGCATGGGGTCTGGGGGGGGCGGCGCAGCGGGTAGCGGCGAATCAGCGTGGAGCAACGGCGATCGGTATATACACGCAGCTAGCAAAGTGCTAGCTGCGTGCAACAAAAAAAAATTATGCAAATCGGCCCACCAGGGCCTGAGAAATCCTCTGCGGCGGCTTACCCTAAGCTCAGCTCGGGATTATCGCTTAGAGGGTTAATACAGAAGACCCAGACTCTGTATACATTCCATGAACTCTGTATTAAATGTTAAAATACTGTAATTAAAAGTATATTACCCTTGTGAAGGCCATGGAATCCAGTCTTAAAGCACAGCAGAGCCTACAAACACCTAAACAATTGACCTTCACCACTGTGAGTATTGCCAAAGATTTATTCTGGTTGGTTGAGACTTCTGGTTAGAGTTCTGGATAACTGGGACTCTGCTGTAGATGGCTGTGTGTTATTTTATACCGGAATTGGTAAAACGGAGAAATAATGTGGTTTTTTTTCTATTTTTTTCCATGAAAATTCATACAATGAAAGCCTAGTTTGTCCTGGAAAAAAAACAACATATATTTCATTTCTGTGTCATGAGTAGGGATAAAGTTAATTTCAGATTAAATAAGGACATAGCTAAACTGTCAAAACTGCTCTGGTCCATAAGTGGGAAAAAAAGGTCTGTATGCGAAGTGGTTAAAAAAAAAAAAGTAAAGTAAAAACACTTCCCTTGCTAGGATTGTCTGCTATACATCAAAACATGTGTAGGCATTATATTGGTGTACCAGATTTTTTATCTCCTTGATCTTTGCTTATTCATTTTCTGTATCCATGTCATTTAAATAAAGGGGGGAAAAATTGAAGAAACTTTTCAAAGCACTAAAAACCTTCCAAATCTAAAAATTCAGGAGGTTAGGCAGTCTTTGATTAGGGCAGACTGGACAAAAAGGAAGGTTTTGCTACATAATATATTCATTAAAAAACGTTATGAGTTGCCATCTGCAAAGTAAGGCCTGGAACCCACTAGCAGAGATTTTCTAAGCGCATGGGATTTGAAAAGCTCTTGCTATTGTAATGCTACGGGTTTAAAAAAAAACAAACACATATCCGTCAAGTGAGATCACACCTATAGCATTACATTAGCAAGAGAGCAAGAGCTTTTCAAATCACAAGTGCTCAGAGAAGGCTTAGAAAAACGCTGCTAGTGGGTTCCAGGCCTAACGGTGGCTTCACTTAAAGAGACACTGAACCGAAAAAAAAATATGATATAGTGAATTGGTTGTGTACTATGAATAATTACTAGAAGATTAGCAGCAAAGAAAATATTCTCATACTTTTATTTTCAGGTATATAGTGTTTTTTCTAACATCGCATCATTCTATAATATGTGCAGATTACAGAACACTCAGCATTCAAAATGAGTCTTTCAGAGCAGTCTGTGAAGTAATGACCTCTCCTCTAGCAGAGGAAAAGTAAATAGTCCAGGAACAGTTGAGATAATAAAAGTCAGATAACAGCCCTCTCCACGACTTAACTTAGTCGGAGAGCTTAATGGCTTGTTTGCATAGAGATAACAACTGGAGTTTCTCAACTCTTCCTGTACTGGAAACAATTACACTGATGTATCTGATCTTAATGTTTTATTTCTTAGCTGTGCTACACATACAAATCATAATATCATCATTTTTTTTTTCGCTTCAGTGTCTCTTTAATCAATTAAAGAAAGAAATGCTAGTATGGTTTAAAGAGTAACTGTTAGGCAAAAAAAGCTAATTTACATCTCTGTTCCCCTGTGTTAAACAGTGTGGAAGGAAGCCAAAAAAGCTATTTTACTTTTTAGTTGGCTGAATAGCAATCCTCTTAATCCCAGGCCCAGGCTGCTAAGGAGGCCGCATAACAGAAGGTGCAGAGCATGCTGGGGCTGTTTCTTCTCCCTACTGCCCTCCCCGGTCCTCCCCTTCATTTCCCTATCCCGCCCTAATTCTTAACTGAAGCCTGATTGGCTGCTTCCTATCTCTCTTTTTTCCCCTCTTCACAAACTCACGCCCCCAGTACAGCATTCCTCCAATCAGGAGGAAGAATTTCTAGAGCACAGAAGAAAGAAAATGCAAACGCGAGTGCAGCGTTTCGAGGCCATTTACTCAGCAGGTTTGTGTCGCAGCATGGAAAGCTTTATATATTCCGGTAGAGGAGATACAGAGCTTTGTAAGAATATATAGCATGTGGGGGTTGTGGCGGCAGTAAATCACTGCGGTTTGCAGTACTGTCACTTTGTCTTTGTCACTTTGACAGCCCCCCTCGACTGACAACACAATCGCCCGCCTCCCCCCCCCCCCACGCGACTGACAGCGCGATCGCCCTCCCTCCCCGCGACTGACAGCGCGATCGCCCGCAACCCGAACCACTAACAGCGCGTTCGCCCACGCCCCCTTGCGACTGACAGCGAGATTGCCCGCCCCCCCCACCACGACTGACAACGCGATCGCCCGCACTACCCCCGCCCCCCGACTAACAGCATGCTCGCCCGCGCTCCATTTGCGACTGACAGCGCGATTACCCACCCCACTGCCGCGATTGACAGCGCGCCCGCAACCCCCCCCCCCACCCCCTGCGACTGACACCCGGCCCGCACCCCCGCCTGACAGCGCGATCACCTGCGCCGCCCCCCCGCCTCACAGCGCGCTCTTGCCTGCCCCCATGACTGACAGCGAGATCGCCTGCACCCCCTGTGACTGACAGCGCGATCGCCCGAACCCCCACTCACCATGGCTGACAGCGCGATCGCCCACACTCCCCCCACCGCAACTGACAGCGTAATCGCCCACACCGCCCCACGACTGACAGCGCGCTCGCCTGTGCCCCCCGCGCGACTGACAGCGCGATCGCCTGCACCCCCCCTCCCCCGCGACTGACAGTGCAATCGCCCGCACCCCCTTCACCCGCTGCAACTGACAGCGCGATCGCCCACAACCCCTCCCCACCCTGACTGACAGCGCGCTCGCCTGCATACCCCCCCGTGGGTATATTGTGACAAACAATATGCTCCCATTAGACCAGAGACTGGTGGGAGTGTCTGAGGGCTGGGACTTGGAGGGGCTAAAGAATTATCAATCAGGAAGCAGGGTAAGGGATAGAGGTGTAGCGAACGGTTCGCCGGCTAACGGTTCCAGGCAAACTTCGGGGGTTCGCGTTCGCCTGCACCAGGCGAACTTTTGCGGAAGTTCGATTCGCCCCATAATGCACTACGAGGGTCAACTTTGACCCTCTGCATCACAGTCAGCAGGCACATTGTAGCCATTCAGGCTACACTAAGCCCTGGAGCCCCCCCCCCCCCTATATAAGGCAGCCTCCGGCGGCCATTACAGTCACTCGTCTGCCTGCTATTAGACAGACTAGGGAGAGCTGCTCCAGACTTGTTCTTCTAGGGACAGATTAGTTAGGTTCTTGGCTGCTTAGCTTGCTCCTGGCTGATTGTTATTGCTTTTATAGCACCCAACAACAGCTCTTGTCAGAGTTCATCCTGTACTATTTTTTTTTTTCTGTGTGTCAAACTGACACTTTTGTTGCATGCACAGCATTGCTAATTGATAGTGTGTGTGCCACTGCCAGCAGCCCAGTACATTCAGTGACTACCTGTGTGTGTGACAGGGAGCTGCACATTGTACTACCCAGTACTGCATATACCCCAGTACCTGTTGTGTATACTTAACCCACCTCATCACTGCATATACCTAGCTTTGTGTTGAGTGAACCCAGCTTACTGCATCTAAATACCTGTTGTGTTGAGTGAGAACCCACCTGGCCACCTCACTGCATCTAACTACCGGTTGTGTTGAGTGAGAACCCACCTCACTGCATCTTAAGTACCTTCACTGTTCAGTGAACTCAGCTCACTGCATCTAACTACCCAGTACCTGTTGTGTATACTTAACCCACCTCATCACTGCATATACCTAGCGTTGTGTTGAGTGAACCCAGCTCACTGCATCTAAATACCTGTTGTGTTGGGTGAGAACCCACCTGGCCACCTCACTGCATCTAACTACCGGTTGTGTTGAGTGAGAACCCACCTCACTGCATCTTAAGTACCTTCACTGTTCAGTGAACCCAGCTCACTGCATCTAACTACCCAGTACCTGTTGTGTATACTTAACCCACCTCATCACTGCATATACCTAGCGTTGTGTTGAGTGAACCCAGCTCACTGCATCTAAATACCTGTTGAGTTGAGTGAGAACCCACCTGGCCACCTCACTGCATCTAACTACCGGTTGTGTTGAGTGAGAATCCACCTCACTGCATATAGCTAGCATCCCCCCGAGATGGACAAAATGGACAAACCAGGTAGAGGAAGAGGTAGAGGCAGGCCCAGAGGAAGGCCACCAGGCACCGGCAGGTCTGTGCGAGGTGGTGTTTCTCTGATTTCGTGCGGACCTGCCCCAAAATACAGTGCTCAGAAGAAGGCACGTGCCATCACTTCCCAAAATCGTGAGGAGGTGATTGAGTTTTTAACACAGAACACCTCATCTCCCGCAGCCACCAGCGCTACAACAAGCACCACATCCGCTGCATTTGACACTTCGCAGGAGTTATTTGGTGGTGGTGGTGAAATCACTGATTTCCAGCCTCTACTGCCACAACAACAAGAAGGCGCAGGTACACCACCTCATACGTCTGAGTTAGGTGGCGATAATATGGACGTAACGTGTGTGGATGGGGATGATGGTGGACCACCTGAAGTTGGTGCACTTGAGGAGGTGTCTGAAGAAAGCACAGCTGGCCAGGAGGATTATGACGACGATTATACGGATACCACATATGTTCCCGGTAGAGGAGATGACCAGGGGGACAGTTCAGAGGAGGAGTCAGAGAGGAGTAGGAGGAGACGACTCCATGATAGAAGCAGAGGGAGCTCGTCCTCAGAAACAGCTGGGGGCAGTGTCCGGCGCCATGCATCGCCAGCTATGGCCAGCCAGCACACATGCCCTTCAACGTCAGCTGCTGATGCCACCGTAGCGCCATCAGCCCAGGGGGGCTCAGCAGTTTGGAATTTTTTTCACGTGTGTGTCTCAGATCGGAGCAAAGCCATCTGTTGTCTCTGCCAGCAAAAATTGAGCCGTGGAAAGGCCAACTCTCACGTTGGGACAAGTTCCTTACGAAGGCACCTGGAGAGAAGGCACAAACAGCTATGGCAAGAGCACCTGAGGAAAAGCAACACCCCTCAAAAGACAAGCCACCCTCCTTCTCCTCTTCCTCCTTCAGGTGCATCGTCTTCATCCACTTTCTCCCTTGCACCTTCACAGCCACCCTCCTCCACACCGCCTCTTCCCTTGAGCGGTTCCTTCTCCTCTGCCCACAGCAGTACCCAGCTGTCCGTGAAGGAAGTATTTGAGCGGAAGAAGCAAATGTCTGCCAGTCACCCTTTTGCCCGGCGTCTGACAGCTGGCGTGGCGGAACTATTAGCTCGCCAGCTATTACCATACAAGCTGGTGGAGTCGGAGGCTTTCCGTAAGTTTGTGGCCATTGGTACACCGCAGTGGAAGATACCAGGCCGCAATTATTTTTCACAAAAGGCCATACCCAAACTCTACCGTGCAGTTGAGAGGCAAGTGGCTTCATCTCTGGCACACAGCGTTGGGTCAAGGGTCCACCTGACCACGGATGCCTGGTCTGCCAAGCACGGGCAGGGCCACTACATTACATACACAGCCCATTGCGTAAACCTGGTGACCGATGGCAGCAAGCAGGGAGTACGTGGCTGCGCAGCAGACCGACTTGTCACACCTCCACGGCTTGCAGGCAGGCCTCCAGCCACCTCCTCTCCACCTGCTACCACCGCTTCGCTGTCATCATCCTCCTCCTCCTTGGCTGGTGCCACGATCTCCTCTCCAGCTACACAGCCCCAGCACCCCAGGGCCTATGCTGCATGCCAGGTACGACGGTGTCACGCAGTGTTAGACATGTCTTGCCTGAAAGCTAAGAGTCACACTGGAGCAGCTCTCCTGGCTGCTCTTAACAAACAGGTGGAGCAATGGCTGACCCCGCACAAGCTTGCAACGTGGCAACGTGGTGTGTGACAACGGCAGCAATCTGATTGATGCGTTGAATTTGGGAAAGCTAACACACATACCCTGCATGGCACATGTGCTGAATCTGGTCGTGCAAAGATTTGTGTCCAAGTACCCAGGCTTAGAGGACGTCCTGAAGCAGGCCAGGAAGTTGTGTGGGCATTTCAGGCGCTCTTACAAGGCCATGGCACGCTTTGCGGAGATTCAGCGTAGAAACAACTTGCCGGTGAGATGCCTGATTTGCGATAGCCCGGCTCGCTGGAATTCCACCCTGCTGATGTTCTCTCGCCTGCTAGACCAGGAGAAAGCCGTCACCCAGTACCTGTATCATTACAGTACAAGGACACAATCTGGGAGGATGGGGATGTTGTGGCCCAACAACTGGACACTGATGCGAAATGCATGCAGGGTCATGGAGCCCTTTGAGGAGGTGACCAAACTGGTGAGTCGCGATGAGGGCACCATCAGCCTACTTCCTGGAGAGTGGTGGATACAGCTGTGGAGGAGTGTGAACGAGAAGAGTTACGGCAGCAGGAGTTGTGGGAGCCATTTACACACGAACCTGATGTTCCCACAACACCTGCGGCAGCACAGAGGGGGGAGGAGGAGGAGGAGGAGGAAGAAGAGGAGTCGTGTGGGGAACTAGGAGTCAGACTCTGATGATGGTGATGATGAGGAAGGTGTTTCTGTGGAGGAGGAAGAGGCGGTGGAAGAAGAACAACCGCGGCAGCCGCCACAGGGGGCTTCTGCTGCTCCACGTTCCCGTGGTATTGTTCGTGGCTGGGGGGAGGAAGAGGAGTTGCATCCCGTCACTGAGGAAGAGCAAGAGGAGATGGAGAGTACGTCTGCATCCAGCTTTGTGCAGATGTCCTCTTTTATGTTGTCCAGCCTGTTGAGGGACCCCCGTATCAAAAAACTCAAGATGAATGACCTGTACTGGGTGGCCACGCTACTAGGCCCTCGGTACAGGCACAAAGTGGCGGACCTCTTAGCAACTCAACAAAAGGCGGAAAGGATGCAGCACTTTCAGAACAAGCTGTCGATGATGCTTTACAATGCATTTAAGGGTGATGTGGCTGCAAAACGCAATCAAGGTACCACTGGCAGTAACCCTTCTCCTCCCAAGTCCACGCAGGCAAGGACAGGACGCTCCAGCGATCTCAGGGTGATGTCGGACATGCGGACGTTCTTTAGTCCAATTCCTCGCCATAATCCTTCCGGATCCACCCTCCAACAACGCCTGGAGCGGCAGGTAGCCGACTACCTGGCCTTGAGTGTGGATGTAGACTCTGCGAAAAGCGACGATGAACCCTTGGACTACTGGTTGCGCAGGCTTGACCTGTGGCCAGAGCTGTCCCAATTTGCCATACAACTTCTCTCTTGCCCTGCCGCAAGCGTCCTGTCAGAAAGGACCTTCAGTGCAGCTGGAGGCATAGTTACCGAGAAGAGAAGTCGCCTAAGTCACGACAGTGTTCAGTACCTGACCTTTATCAAGATGAATGAGGAATGGATCCCGGAGGGCTACTGCACGACCGAAGACTAAGTCAGTCCCCACACACAGCATCTCTGCCTGCAGGCCGCTTGACTGCCTTCTCCGCCACCAACAGGGTCCAGGACTCTAGGCGGATTCCTGAATTTTTAAGGCCGCTGCTAGCAGCGGCCGCTACGCTACTTTTTCTGGTGCGTGTACATGCCTGCCTAATTTTTCTGGCTGCACTGCGGGCGGCTGCAACAACAAAACAAAAGGCATGTACATGTGCCCATCCCCCTTCATGATCATTACCTTGCCGCGGTGAAGGGGCTTGCGCATCACAATGATGCAATGACCGCCGGCTATTTGAGTGTCTCGGGTGGGGGTGGCACACAAAAAATAATAAGGTTGTTGCTTCATTGTGGTCAGACCAAATTTGATCAGCTGGACAGTCACTGTTGTTCTATCATTGAGCTACCACAGCCCGGCGACCATATGGGCTTGAAAAAACGCCACGGCCTACACTCTGGCCACGGTGCACACCAGTCCAGTACGGCCGTCACTACGCAAACAGCTCTTTGCGCTGCGTTACACAGTGAGTTTGGTGTGTCAGTGTGTAGCAGAACTCTAATTACACTCCCTGATTGATGTATACCCATGCAAGACGTTTTAAAGCACTTTAGGCCTGCAATTTAGCATTCAATGTGATTTCTGCCCTTAAAATGCTGCTTTGCGTCAAATCCAGATTTTTCCCCGGGACTTTGGGGATGTATCCCACTCCGCCGTGCCCCCCTCCAGGTGTTAGACCCCTTGAAACATCTTTTCCATCACTTTTGTGGCCAGCATAATTTTTTCTATTTTTGAAAGTTTGCATCCCCATTGAAGTCTATTGCGGTTCGCGAACTTTTCCGCGAACCAAACCTTCCGCGGAAGTTCGCGAACCGAAAATCGGAGGTTCGCGACATCTCTAGTAAGGGAGGATATTACATCACAATTGGCTTCAGAAAAGACAGTCAAAGATGGAACCTGCCATGAGCTGTCAGGAGCATCAATCTCTGCAAATACTATATAAAACTTCTGTGAAATCCAAACATGGACAGTGAAATGCATATGTAATGTAAGTACAGCCAATATTTAGCTACTGATATATGTGTTTTTTTTTCTCTGACACCTTATACCTAACAGCTCCTCTTTAAAAAGACTTTTTAAACGATATTATCCTTCCTAACAGTCCGTTTAGGTGCCAATGTGAATCGGACCTGACACTGATTATTACCTTTTAGAAAAGAAGAAGAAAAAAAAACAAAAAAAAAGAGATACTTAAAGGGATACTGTAGGAGGGTCGGGGGAAAAGGAGCTGAACTTACCCGGGGCTTCTAATGGTCCCCCGCAGACATCCTGTGTTGGCGCAGCCACTCCCCAATGCTCCGGCCCCGCCTCCGGTTCACTTCTGGAATTTCTGACTTTAAAGTCAGAAAACCACTGCGCCTGCGTTGCCGTGTCCTCGCTCCCGCTGATGTCACCAGGAGTGTACTGCGCAGACACAGACCATACTGGGCCTGCGCTGTGCGCTCTTGATGACATCAGCGGGATCGAGGACACGGCAATGCAGGCGCAGTGGTTTTCTGACTTTAAAATCAGAAATTCCAGAAGTGAACAGGAGGCGGGGCCGGAACATCGGTGAGCGGCTGTGCGGGCACAGGATGTCTGCGGGGGACCATTAGAAGCCCCGGGTAAGTTCAGCTCATTTTCCTCTGACCACCCTACAGTATCCCTTTAAAGGTAACCTAAACTGAGAAGGATTTGGATTTTTCCTTTTAAAATAATACCAGCTGCCTGACTCTCCTGCTGATCTTGTGTCCTGTGTATACTTTTAGCCACAGCCCCTGAACAAGCATGCAGATCAGGTGCTCTGACTGAAGTCAGACTGGATTAGCTGCATGCTTGTTTCAGGTCTGTGATTCAACCACTACTGCAGTGAAAGAGATGAGTAGGGCTGCCAAGCAACTGGTATGGTTTAAAAGGAAACATCCATATCCCTCTCAGTTCAGCTTCCCTTTAAAGAGTAACAGTAACTAAGAATCGAACTTCAGCCCATTTAGCAGCTGATACCCATTTCTCATGAGAAATCTATTCCTTTTCTCAAACGGATCATCAGGGGGCTCTGTATGGCTGATTTTGTGGTGAAACCGCTCCCAGAGTGTGATGTCGGCACCTCACAGCACAGCACTGAGGTACTGACATCACACTGTGGAAGCCTTGTTGCATTGTGGGAAATAACTATTTCCACTATTTCATATAGAGAATGAAAAAAGTACAGTGCGGCACTCCCTATTAAAGAATGTACAGTGGAAGCAAAAAAAAAGCAAAAAGTTATCTCACCACTTTCGTCTTGATCCCTGCTGTAAACCACTTCGAGAACGTGTGCTCCATGTAGACAGGGAAAGAACAAATGTATCAATGGACCAACAAGAAGAAAAAGAAAACGTGCACCTTCCGTTCTTTGAAATATGTGTTTGTATTCAGCAGTGGTATAACATAACATCGGATCTCTTACATCAGGTTTCCATTAGTGTGACCCATGTTGGACGATAGTGGTGGTGGAGGTGGGTAGCGAGTGTGGATGGCAGAAAGCGACGGCCGTTTCGTGTCACAACGACACTTGGTCACGCTGTGTACCACCTTTGAATGGAAGACGGCCAGTTCCGGGTAAAAGACGGGGTAAAGCCCCGCCCCTTCCGGAAAGCCGAATCTTCCATGATTGGAGCTTCAGGCCTGGCCCAACAAGACGGCGCTAAGCGTCATTCGTCACTAGTGCGTCCCTGGGGACGCATCTCAAGAGACTACATTGCCCACAAATCCGAGCGTGCTAATGCGCTCTGACGTCGCGTCTCAATGGAAATCTCCGTGGAGACAATATACAGGACTACATTACCCATAGTTCAAGGCTTCAAATTAAGCTCCGAACTTAAATAGAGAAACGGGTTGTCATGGCAACCAAAGAGGCGATAGAGATCAACTATTACCTCACAGCTTCAAACTGAGGATACATTTAAAACATCACTCAGTTTTTAGTAAGTGGTCCATGTAAGACGTTTCAAATTATGGGCAACATATTTAACGTCGTCTTGTCTGCCAGGCCTAAAGAGATCAGAATGTGTCACAATGTGTATTTCTTAAAGTGACTCAAAACAGTGAACGCATTAAAAAAGTTAAAAACAATAGGATACTCAGTGACTATTACAAAACAGATCTAGTAGCGACGTTAACTGGACACAGGAATATAGGGGTTCAAAAAATTCCAAAGAATCCCAATATCTATAAGACTAAGAATATAACCAGATAGGAAAACATTAGAATAAGTAAGGTCTGTCACCAGTCTTAGATGCACAGCAGCGCTAGTTGCGAAAAGCAGGAATGCCCCATCTAAAATTAATCATAAATGGGGTTATTGTGCTGCTGTAGCCAAAGACAAGGACACATCTCCTCCTTCTTTAACCGTCTCAGCACTACGTCACTGAATAGCTTAAGATCACTGAAATTACAAAGTACAAAATACAATAACAAAATACATCAATGTACAATAATACAGCAGTTCTATTCTATGGTTCTAGCATGCTAGCCATTTCCACCTTATCATTTAGGCCTATTGGGCCCATTGCTTCAGTTCTAAGAATTAATTTTGTCTCTTCTCTTAGTAACAATCTGTCACGATCCCCTCCTCTTCGTGGATTTTCCACCTTGATCAACCCTGCGAACCTTATCCCTCCTCCTTTAGAGGCATGAGCCTCCCTCATGTGATTTATAAAGCGGGTGCAGCCCTTTCCAGTTTTAATGGACGTAATATGTTCACGTATCCTAGTCTTCATGGATCTGGTCGTTTGACCAATGTAGAATCTACCGCACTGGCAGATCATCACGTATGCTACATATTCTGTTTGGCAGGTAATAAAGTCTTTCACCATAATTTTCTCTTTTCCAATTTAAATATTTTTCTGAGTTAACATCTGTCTACAAAATCTACAATGCCCACAACGGTAATTCCCTTTTGGTAGTGTTTTGTCTAGCCATGTAGTGGATCTAGGAGATACAAATTCGCTATTGGTTAATATATTTCCTAGTGTAGGTGCCCTTCTGAAGGCGACTCTGGGTAATTCTCCTATACATGGGGCAAGAGACTGGTCTTGTTTAAGAATTGACCAGTTTTTATAAATAGATTTTCTTACTTGATCTGCCATTGGTGAAAAATCAAAAAGTAGGGACATTCTGTCCTCTCTATTCCTTACTCTGCCAGTGCGGGAAATCAACATTTTGCGATCCTGTGTCTCTGCTCGTTCTTTGGCCCTTTTCAACAATCTTTCATTGTATCCCCTTCTTTTAAATCTGTTAGTAAGGTCGTTTGCTTGTTTCTGGAAATCCTCCTCCAATGTATTGTTTCGTTTCAGTCTTAAATATTGGCCGTATGGTATAGCTTCTGTCACATTTTTAGAATGAAAACTGTCAGCATGCAGTAAGGAATTAGTTGCAGTGCTTTTTCTATATCCCTTGGTAACCAATCTATTATCCTCAACAATTAGACTCAGGTCCAAAAATTCAATTGAAGTACTTCAATTGAATTTTTGGACCTGAGTCTAATTGTTGAGGATAATAGATTGGTTACCAAGGGATATAGAAAAAGCACTGCAACTAATTCCTTACTGCATGCTGACAGTTTTCATTCTAAAAATGTGACAGAAGCTATACCATACGGCCAATATTTAAGACTGAAACGAAACAGTACATTGGAGGAGGATTTCCAGAAACAAGCAAACGACCTTACTAACAGATTTAAAAGAAGGGGATACAATGAAAGATTGTTGAAAAGGGCCAAAGAACGAGCAGAGACACAGGATCGCAAAATGTTGATTTCCCGCACTGGCAGAGTAAGGAATAGAGAGGACAGAATGTCCCTACTTTTTGATTTTTCACCAATGGCAGATCAAGTAAGAAAATCTATTTATAAAAACTGGTCAATTCTTAAACAAGACCAGTCTCTTGCCCCATGTATAGGAGAATTACCCAGAGTCGCCTTCAGAAGGGCACCTACACTAGGAAATATATTAACCAATAGCGAATTTGTATCTCCTAGATCCACTACATGGCTAGACAAAACACTACCAAAAGGGAATTACCGTTGTGGGCATTGTAGATTTTGTAGACAGATGTTAACTCAGAAAAATATTTAACTTGGAAAAGAGAAAATTATGGTGAAAGACTTTATTACCTGCCAAACAGAATATGTAGCATACGTGATGATCTGCCAGTGCGGTAGATTCTACATTGGTCAAACGACCAGATCCATGAAGACTAGGATACGTGAACATATTACGTCCATTAAAACTGGAAAGGGCTGCACCCGCTTTATAAATCACATGAGGGAGGCTCATGCCTCTAAAGGAGGAGGGATAAGGTTCGCAGGGTTGATCAAGGTGGAAAATCCACGAAGAGGAGGGGATCGTGACAGATTGTTACTAAGAGAAGAGACAAAATTAATTCTTAGAACTGAAGCAATGGGCCCAATAGGCCTAAATGATAAGGTGGAAATGGCTAGCATGCTAGAACCATAGAATAGAACTGCTGTATTATTGTACATTGATGTATTTTGTTATTGTATTTTGTACTTTGTAATTTCAGTGATCTTAAGCTATTCAGTGACGTAGTGCTGAGACGGTTAAAGAAGGAGGAGATGTGTCCTTGTCTTAGGGTACAGCAGCACAATAACCCCATTTATGATTAATTTTAGATGGGGCATTCCTGCTTTTCGCAACTAGCGCTGCTGTGCATCTAAGACTGGTGACAGACCTTACTTATTCTAATGTTTTCCTATCTGGTTATATTCTTAGTCTTATAGATATTGGGATTCTTTGGAATTTTTTGAACCCCTATATTCCTGTGTCCAGTTAACGTCGCTACTAGATCTGTTTTGTAATAGTCACTGAGTATCCTATTGTTTTTAACTTTTTTAATGCGTTCACTGTTTTGAGTCACTGTCACTTTAAGAAATACACATTGTGACACATTCTGATCTCTTTAGGCCTGGCAGACAAGACGACGTTATATATGTTGCCCATAATTTGAAACGTCTTACATGGACCACTTACTAAAAACTGAGTGATGTTTTAAATGTATCCTCAGTTTGAAGCTGTGAGGTAATAGTTGATCTCTATCGCCTCTTTGGTTGCCATGACAACCCGTTTCTCTATTTAAGTTCGGAGCTTAATTTGAAGCCTTGAACTATGGGTAATGTAGTCCTGTATATTGTCTCCACGGAGATTTCCATTGAGACGCGACGTCAGAGCGCATTAGCACGCTCGGATTTGTGGGCAATGTAGTCTCTTGAGATGCGTCCCCAGGGACGCACTAGTGACGAATGACGCTTAGCGCCGTCTTGTTGGGCCAGGCCTGAAGCTCCAATCATGGAAGATTCGGCTTTCCGGAAGGGGCGGGGCTTTACCCCGTCTTTTACCCGGAACTGGCCGTCTTCCATTCAAAGGTGGTACACAGCGTGACCAAGTGTCGTTGTGACACGAAACGGCCGTCGCTTTCTGCCATCCACACTCGCTACCCACCTCCACCACCACTATCGTCCAACATGGGTCACACTAATGGAAACCTGATGTAAGAGATCCGATGTTATGTTATACCACTGCTGAATACAAACACATATTTCAAAGAACGGAAGGTGCACGTTTTCTTTTTCTTCTTGTTGGTCCATAAATAACTATTTCCAACTGCTAAAAATACAAGCAGCATCTCCTTCCAGTGACATCACCTGCCAGCAGTAAAAATGTCACCATGTGATAAATGTCAGAATGTAAATCAGTGAGAGGAAAGAATTACAATGAGCAAACACTGATTAAATCATTTATACATTATTGTAAAAATTACGCACTTATTTATTACATTATTTTCACTGGCGTTCCTCTTCAAATCCACTTAGGCCTCTTTCACAGTGCAATGTTAAAACAATATTTAACACAGAAGAACGCATTGCAATGAAAAATCAATACCCCATTCACAGTGCACATGTTGCGTCGGTGTCTAAGGCTGCACATTAAAGAGACACTGAAGCGGAAAAAAAACTATGATATTATGATTTGTATGTGTAGTACAGCTAAGAAATAAAACATTAAGATCAGATACATCAGTCTAATTGTTTCCAGTACAGGAAGAGTGAAGAAACTCCAGTTGTTATCTCTATACAAAAAAGCCATTGGCCTCAATTCACTAACCTTAACTCCTGTCTTTAATAACTCTTCTGAGCTGTTTTACAGTTATCACCATGGTGATATAATTGTGATAACTGTAAAACAGCTCAGAAGAGTTATTAAAGACAGGAGTTAAGCTTAGCGAATTGAGGCCAATATCTCTACAACTTTTAAAGTCGTGGAGAGGGCTGTTTTCTGACTTTTATTATCTCAACTGTTAGTTAACTATTTACTTTTCCTCTGGCACAGGAGAGGTCATTAGTTCACAGACTGCTCTGAAATAATCATTTTGAATGTTGAGTGTTGTGTAATCTGCACATATTAGAGAATGATGCAATGTTAGAAAAAAACACTATATACCTGAAAATAAAAATATGAGAATATTTTCTTTGCTGCTAATCTTCTAGTAATTATTCATAGTACACAACCAATTCATTATATCATATATTTTTTTTCGCTTCAGTGTCTCTTTAAGTGAAAGTACTGCCTGCTGTGCGTTATACTTGTTATCAGCTGTGTTAGACTGTTTGCACATGCTCAGTAATGACTTTGAGACATATTTTCATTGCCTGTATTTTCTACTGTATATGCTGTATGCGTTGGTAACGCTACATTGCTACTTTTTGAGCGTTGTATGTTTGCGGTGCGACTTTAACGTCGCACCAAAACGCAAGGTCCCACTGTGAAAGAGGCCTAAAATTCAGCCTAAACTAAAGTGGGCACACAAAATTAAAATACTATTGTACAGTCTTATGCAGACATAACACAAATTATATATTAACCACTTGAGGACCCACCCTTTACCCCCCCTTAAGGACCAGCGCTGGTTTGATTGATCTGTGCTGGGTGGGCTCTGCAGCCCCCAGCACAGATCAGGGTGCAGGCAGGGAGATCAGATTGCCCCCCTTTTTCCCCCCTATGGGGATGATGTGCTGGGGGGGTCTGATCTCTCCTGCCTGCTGTGGGTGGCGGGGGGGGCACCTCAAAGCCCCCCTCCGCGGCGACATTCTCCCCCCTCCCTCTCCTACCTGCTCCCCCGGGAGATCTGGGCTGCACAGGACGCTATCCGTCCTGTGCAGCCAGTGACAGGACGTCCCCTGTCACATGGCGGCGATCCCCGGCCGCTGATTGGCCGGGGATCGCCGATCTGCCTTACGGCGCTGCTGAGCAGCAGCGCCGTACAAATGTAAACAAAGCGGATTATTTCCGCTTGTGTTTACATCTAGCCTGCGAGCCGCCATCGGCGGCCCGCAGGCTATTCACGGAGCCCCCCGCCGTGATTTGACAGGAAGCAGCCGCTCGTACGAGATTAATTAGGCTGCAGCTGGCGACGCAGTACTGCGTCGCTGGTCCTGCAGCTGCCACTTTGCCGACGCACATTATGAGTGTGCGGTCGGCAAGTGGTTAATGCAACTGACACTGCAGGTGAATCTCAAAAATGACCCATAAATCCAAACCAGATCAAGTGCCGCAAGGCGGTAAATTATGCAATACACCTGATTTGCTACCCCTGTTTGGCTAGTAGGGATGGCCAGTGAGATGCAAATAGTCACAAGTAGATGTAAGATTATGCACATTTTGAATGCACATATTAGCAGCTTGAAGATGAATCCCCGTGGCGAAATTCAGTTGGTCCATTTTAAAGCTGCCTAAATTTGCAGATCCCTGAATCATCAATGTATTGATTGGATCTCATTGCTGGGGTGACAGTTTGGGGGTCGCTATGCATCACTAGGCAACAGCAGAGCGGTGCATCTGTACAGTACAGCATTGCGGCCTCGAACTGTCACTACAGGTGTGTACGGAACTTCAGGTACAGATGACATGAAGGGTTAATAGGATAGGTTGTTTTTTTTCTGCAGTGACCGGTCTTTCAGGGGTGTAACAATGGCCCCTGCCATCACGGGGCCCACTCCTGTCAGCAAATACAGAGTTTAATGGAAGGTGGGGGCAGTGGTGTGTTATACATTACCTGCTTATGGCAGCAGGACAGGTCCTCACGCCTCTTCTGTGTAGCCACTGGTCTAGGGTAAAAGGATCTCTCCGACTTTATTTAACACATCAGCAAAAACACAGACGACCGCTCACGCGTATCGGAGCTCTGTATGGCTCCTTAATCATAGCTAACATAGAGCAGCTAGACACGGGTATCTAGATGGCCTTTTAACAATCCTTTTTGTACATTGGATATTGTCATTGTAAAGAGAACCCGAGGTGGGATTATATTATGCTAGTGGGGCACAGAGGCTGGTTGTGCACAGTAACACCAGCCTCTGTTGCCCCATGGTGTGCCTCAAAGACCCCCCCTGTGCGCCGCTATACCCCCGCAGTGCAATGTTTACCTAAGCGCTGTCTGTCAGCGCCGGTCCCCCGCCTCCTCATCGGCGCTACCCGCCTGTGTCCCTTCCCTCCCGCTGATTGGAGGGAAGTGACGCGGCGGGTAGCGCCGATACGGAGGAGGCGGGGGAGCGGCGCTGACAGACAGCGCTTAGGTAAACATTGTGCTGGCGACACGCTGCGTGTCGCCAGCACTGCGGGGGTATAGCGACGCGCAGGGGGGTCTTTGAGGCACACCATAGGGCAACAGAGGCTGGTGTTACTGTGCACAACCAGCCTCTGTGCCCCACTAGCATAATATAATCCCACCTCGGGTTCTCTTTAAATGCGTTTGTGCTGTCACTTTAAGAAAAGTAGCAGTATGTAGAAAAGGAGGCACTCCTAGATAGATAGACAGCGATGTGCTCAGGCATGTCGCCATGGTTGCGCGGCCGGGGCGGAGTCTATGGGGGACGGCGGGTCGCTCTGACGTAACGCGCATGCGCCGATTTTTGACGCGTGTGCGTTCGCCTTGCGTTCCAGCCGCCTCCCCGTACGCGTCCGGCCACTCCCCTGGCCGTTCGCGTCACTCAGTCTCCGGCCGCGTGCCAATGCGGAGACTCGGCCCGCCTTTGTTGGGCGGGGTCTGCCGCTGATGGCGTCTGATACGCCTGGTGGTGGGACGTAGCGGCGGGGAGTCCTGTACAGGGTGTGGGTGAGTGCTCCATGTCCCCATTGGCCTCCCTTCTTATTTTGATTGTTTTCCATCAGGTCCGCATGCAACATTAGGACTTGTGATTGGTCTGTATATCCAGACCTGTGATTGGTTGATATGTGGGTGGTTATATATATATATGGTGTATGCTACGTATATTTGTCAGTCTGTCATCTGCTTGATAAAGGGGGATCCCCCCGAAACGTCGCACTCTGTGTGACAGCCTGTAACCTTGATACTACAATAAAAGAGCATGAATATTTAGATGGTGCCGGCTTCATCTTCTACTTTAAGAAATGTAGCAACGCCCATTATTGGGTGGGCATTTGACCATATATACCCATGTCTAGTTGCTCTATGTTAGCTATGATTAAGGAGCCATACAGAGCTCCGATACGCGTGAGCTGTCGTCTGTGTTTTTGCTGATGTGTTAAATAAAGTCGGAGAGATCCTTTTACCCTACAACGGTGTAGCGGGACATTCCTTTTTTGTTCATAGGAGTGAAGAAGACCTGCCTATGCTGGAAGCAGGTAATGTATAATGCTCTGCTGTCACCGCTCTGTATTTACTGACATTTACCTCCTGGCCTACAAGAAAATGGGGGGGGGGGGGGGGGGGTTAACATATATACGCACACACATATTTCCTGGTGAGAATTGGTTCTTTTGTTAATAAAAGTGGAGTTACACCCAGGGCCGGTTTAAGCAACAATGGGGCCCCAGGGCAAAATAAACCTGGGGGGCCCCCCGAACATATACCCCGGAACAAAAATCGGCATTAGGGGACCTTTTTTGCAGCTGGTATAACAGGGTGTGAAGTCCCAATCGGTCGGAGCTCCACATTCTGGCTATCCCAGCCTGCATGGGGGACAAGGGGTTAAAAAGTGTCAGGAGGGGGGACCCCACATAATTTAAAAAAAAAAAAAAAAATTCCCACACTCTAAACATAAAAAAAAAATTGATAAAATAGGAAAAATTGCCAGGGATCTTCATACAGCCATATTGCGGATGTATAGCGATCCCTGGCCAAAGCGATGCGGCTGCGTATAGACCCCCTGGAAACCCCGTCAGGAAATTTATTGCGCTTACGTTTGATGCATGTAAAATTACACTACCGTTAGGTTTGCTACTAAAAGTGATATTTACCGCATTTAAAAGTATACTTTTTTCCTTCGAAACTTTAAAATCGATTTTCTCAAAAACTATAAGGTCTTTTTGAAAAATTGTTTTTTCCTCTTATTCCTAATGATCTCCTTAACATATCCTGCAAATTTAGGGTTTCTAGCATTTAAGGTGGATTTGCTATTAACCATTAAAGTCGGCAGGTTTTTAAATGTGTATTTTTTTTTCCTTTGAAACTTTAAAATCGATTTTCTCAAAAACTATAAGGCTGATTTGAAATTTTTTTTCCTCTTGTAGCCACTGGGGGCCCCTACAAGCTCTGGGGCCCTGGGGCAGCTGCCTCCTTTGCCTTAATGGTAGCGCCGGCCCTGATTACACCTTAAATATGCAGGTTGCATATTACTCATACCACTGACATTTGTGAAAACTCTGCAGGCAGTGAAAAGGTTAAGGAACGTGGACTCCTTTCGCGCGCTTTTCTTTTCTCCTCCTGCAGTCCATACGTAGGTAGACTAGGGCGGGGCGAAGGTGTTTTCTCTTGGTTGCTTGACTTGCTTCCTCATTTCCTCGTATCACTGGGTTCCTGACTGAAGTGTATGAACAGAGGTTTAGCAACAGGACTGGAAACAGCTGGATTTTCCACTTGTGCCGACAGTGAGTAATGTCATGTAATGCAGCTGTATTGATCATTTACCAATACAGGTATGTGGCAGGGATTAATGGCAGGTCTGATGTCATTTTGCTTACATATAAGGCATCGTTATTCCACAGGAATACTAGTAAAGACTGTGGTACAAAAGTGTACAAAAAACATGTGCTGGACTAGCTTGATGGTCTCTCTCCTAAGCAATACGCTAGCATTAATAACTTATTTATCATACAGTCATTAACCCTCTGCACTCAACACTCACAACAAGCTGAAACTCAACTAGTTAGAAATACAGCTAGGTTGCATTCAGTTGCTTTAAACATCACCCGACGAAGCAGTTGATTCGTAGGAGGGTTAGTCTAAGGTGTACTGGTAGAAAGGTTAGTGTTAGGCATATTGGTAGGAGGGTTAGGGCACTTTTACACTTAGTCCCATGTTTTCTTATGGCACTTTTCACACTTAACACATTTTAACTGAAATCTTTTTCACAATGCACTGCTATGGAAAAAGCGCATACTAACGCATACTAACACATACATTTTACGCATTACTGGGTCAATGCGTAAAAATTTACGCATTGAAGCAGTAATGCGTAAAAATGTATGTGTTAATGTTCCTGCACTAGCGGGAATGCGTAAAAATGTACGCAATGCGTCCTGCCGACCTCCGAGGTCGGCAAGCTGCCAGTGGGGGACTGGAGCAGCAGTGAGTGACTACGAGGGCACAGGATGGTTGCATGGGGCTGGTAGAAGCCCCAGGTAAGTGAAACTCATTTTTTTTATTTTGCTTGAACCTTCCCTTTAAGTGTAAAAGGGCCCTTAGTGTAAGGTGTACTGGTAGTAAGGTTAGTGTTAGGCATATTGGTAGGAGGGTTAGTGTAAGGTGTACTGGTAGTAAGGTTAGTGTTAGGGACATTGGTAGGAGGGTTAGTGTAAGGTGTACTGGAAAGGTTAGTGCTAGGTATATCCTACTGATTCACCTAACACTAACCTGCATACCAATACACCTTACACTAATCCTCCTAACAATAAGCATTACACTAAGGTGTATTGGTACAGGTTAGTGTTAGGCATATGGGTAGGAAGGTTAGTGACAGGTGTATTAATAGAAAGGATAATGTTAGGCATATTGGTAGAAGGGTTAGTGTAAGGTGTATTGGTACAAACCCTCCTACTGATACCCCTAACACTAACCTTTCACCACCCCTCCTACCAATACACCTTACCCTAACCTTTGCGCCAATACTCCTAACACTAACCTTATCAGTACGCCTAACACTGACCTTTGTACTAATACACTTTACACTAACCCTCCTACCAATATGCCTAGCATTAACCTTAGTGTAAGGTTCATTGATACAAAGGCTAGTGTAAGGTGCATTGGTAGGAGGGTTAGTGTAAGGTGCATTGGTAGGAGGGTTAGTGTAAGGTGCATTGGTAGGAGGGTTAGTGTAAGGTGCATTGGTAGGAGGGTTTGTGTAAGGTGCATTGGTAGGAGGGTTTGTGTAAGGTGCATTGGTAGGAGGGTTTGTGTAAGGTGCATTGGTAGGAGGGTTTGTGTAAGGTGCATTGGTAGGAGGGTTTGTGTAAGGTGCATTGGTAGGAGGGTTTGTGTAAGGTGCATTGGTAGGTGGGTTTGTGTAAGGTGCATTGGTAGGTGGGTTTGTGTAAGGTGCATTGGTAGGTGGGTTTGTGTAAGGTGCATTGGTAGGAGAGTTTGTGTAAGGTGCATTGGTAGGAGGGTTTGTGTAAGGTGCATTGGTAGGTGGGTTTGTGTAAGGTGCTTTGGTAGGAGAGTTTGTGTAAGGTGCATTGGTAGGAGAGTTTGTGTAAGGTGCATTGGTAGAAGGGTTTGTGTAAGGTGCATTGGTAGGAGGGTTAGTGTAAGGTGCATTGGTAGGAGGGTTTGTGTAAGGTGCATTGGTAGGAGGGTTTTGTGTAAGGTGCATTAGTAGGAGCGTTAGTGTAAGGTGCATTAGTAGGAGCGTTAGTGTAAGGTGCATTGGTAGGTGGGTTAGTGTAAGGTGCATTGGTAGGAGAGTTTGTGTAAGGTGCATTGGTAGGAGAGTTTGTGTAAGGTGCATTGGTAGGAGGGTTAGTGTAAGGTGCATTAGTAGGAGGGTTAGTGTAGGGTGCATTGGTAGGAGAGTTTGTGTAAGGTGCATTGGTAGGAGGGTTAGTATAAGGTGCATTAGTAGGAGGGTTAGTGTAAGGTGCATTGGTAGGAGAGTTTGTGTAAGGTGCATTAGTAGTAGGGTTTGTGTAAGGTGCATTGGTAGGAGGGTTAGTGTAAGGTGCATTGGTAGGAGGGTTAGTGTAAGGTGCATTGGTAGGTGGGTTTGTGTAAGGTGCATTGGTAGGAGAGTTTGTGTAAGGTGCATTGGTAGGAGGGTTAGTGTAAGGTGCATTAGTAGGAGGGTTAGTGTAAGGTGCATTAGTAGGAGGGTTTGTGTAAGGTGCATTAGTAGGAGGGTTAGTGTAAGGTGCATTAGTAGGAGGGTTAGTGTAAGGTGCATTAGTAGGAGGGTTAGTGTAAGGTGCATTAGTAGGAGGGTTAGTGTAAGGTGCATTGGTAGGTGAGTTTGTGTAAGGTGCATTGGCAGGAGGGTTAGTGTAAGGTGCATTAGTAGGAGGGTTAGTGTAAGGTGCATTGGTAGGAGGGTTTGTGTAAGATGCATTAGTAGGAGGGTTAGTGTAAGGTGCATTAGTAGGAGGGTTAGTGTAAGGTGCATTGGTAGGAGGGTTAGTGTAAGGTGCATTGGTAGGAGGGTTAGTGTAAGGTGCATTAGTAGGAGGGTTAGTGTAAGGTGCATTAGTAGGAGGGTTAGTGTAAGGTGCATTGGTAGGAGGGTTAGTGTAAGGTGCATTAGTAGGAGGGTTAGTGTAAGGTGCATTAGTAGGAGGATTAGTGTAAGGTGCATTGGTAGGAGGGTTTGTGTAAGGTGCATTAGTAGGAGGGTTAGTGTAAGGTGCATTAGTAGGAGGGTTAGTGTAAGGTGCATTAGTAGGAGGGTTAGTGTAAGGTGCATTGGTAGGAGGGTTAGTGTAAGGTGCATTAGTAGGAGGGTTAGTGTAAGGTGCATTAGTAGGAGGGTTAGTGTAAGGTGCATTGGTAGGAGGGTTTGTGTAAGATGCATTAGTAGGAGGGTTAGTGTAAGGTGCATTAGTAGGAGGGTTAGTGTAAGGTGCATTAGTAGGAGGGTTAGTGTAAGGTGCATTGGTAGGAGGGTTTGTGTAAGGTGCATTAGTAGGTGGGTTTGTGTAAGGTGCATTAGTAGGAGAGTTAGTGTAAGGTGCATTGGTAGGAGGGTTTGTGTAAGGTGCATTAGTAGGTGGGTTTGTGTAAGGTGCATTAGTAGGAGAGTTAGTGTAAGGTGCATTGGTAGGAGGGTTAGTGTAAGGTGCATTGATAGGAGGGTTTGTGTAAGGTGCATTGGTAGGAGGGTTTGTGTAAGGTGCATTGGTAGGAGGGTTTGTGTAAGGTGCATTGGTAGGAGGGTTTGTGTAAGGTGCATTGGTAGGAGGGTTTGTGTAAGGTGCATTGGTAGGAGGGTTTGTGTAAGGTGCATTGGTAGGAGGGTTTGTGTAAGGTGCATTGGTAGGAGGGTTTGTGTAAGGTGCATTGGTAGAAGGGTTAGTGTAAGGTGCATTAGTAGGAGGGTTAGTATAAGGTATAAGGTGCATTGGTAGGAGGGTTAGTGTAAGGTGTATTGGTACAAAGATTTATGTTATGTATATTGGTAGGATGGTTAAGGTAAGGTATCCCTCCTACAAACCCTATTACCGATGCACATAACATTAACCTTTGTACCAATACGCCACACAATAACTTTTGTACAAATACACCATACACTTATCTTTATACCAATACGCCTTAGTGTTTGGCGTATGGGTAGGATGGTTAGTGCTAGGCATATTGGGAGGAGGGTTAGTGTCACAGGAGCCCTAGTGGCTGACCGCACTTAGCCCTCTAAACGGTGCCAGCGCACAGATCGTGCGAACTCTGGTCGCAGTCAATGCGCAGGAACCGTTAAGAATTAGCCGCAGACAACTCAGAAGGGAGCCTGTGAGACACGGGTGATTACAACTTCACCCACTGGTTCAGAGTAAACTGCCACCACCGCGGTTACCATGGGACCGTGGAGCCCACTAACTGACTGACTAGTCCTGCGAATAAAACGGTTAAACACACGGTATTCTGTCTAGCCAACAACAAACAAACAGTAGCGTATCTTCAGAGACCCGGGATCAGTTCTGCGTGTGCTGATAAGCAGGGTAGCGGACAGTGAATGACTTGGAGAAAGTCGTTTATTCACGCAATATAAATAATTAATATATAGACAATTATTAAAATCACAATTATTAAGACAGTAATAGCCAGTATAAAAAAATAAAAGAAGGGAGAAAAATACTTAGTTCCTGGAAAGATGTCCTTTTTGTGGGAAAAACAGAGTTCTGGGTTTCAATCAGAGTTCAGACCAGGTGGATGCCAGCATATCCTCAAGCTGGCACCTGATGAGTTCAAAGGTGTTTTCAGGGTGGAGGACACTGAGTTTGGGTCCTCTGCCATTCTTATGCCCCTGCTTCAGTAGGAGGGAGTGAGGGCGGGGAGCCATACACCCCCTTAGAAGATGAGATGAGCCCTCCCCTTGTCCTGGGGGCTAGAAATCATATCTACCCATATATGGGCTCTATCTCACAGAACCGTACAGGTCAGGGCCGATTTATTAACATTTTCAGGTCTGTCTCGATTTACCCAGCGCCCTGATACCAGACATGTGGTATCATCAGGGCATTTTCAAACTGCCTAACTGGCAGTCCTTACCTCAGAATGTTCTGAAACTTCCTCAGAACCAGCACCGGGGCTCATGCTACACTTCCCTCACGTTTGGCGAAGCTGCCATCTCAGGAACCCCAGAAATATGACAGATCTGGGAAGTTATGGATATGCTATGAGACTCAGGTTATTCCCAGGCAAAGGCTCTTTGAAGTTTGGAGCAGCCAGCTAGGTGTCACCTCCCCTGCTGGGAGGGAGCCAGTGGGTCTGGCTTCCCCCCAACTAGATTGCTTCTGCCATGGTGCTTGTCACCTTATACCTGATGGATGGGCCATCAGCACAGCTTGAAGCCAGGGACTCTCCGGGGCAGATTAGGCTCAGGCTCATTAGCATATCAAAAGAGCCATCCAGCCTTTAGGATGGTGCTCTCTCTGCTAAGAAAAGGACTTCAGCTGCCCCTACACACTCAACCCAGATTGTATCGATTTGAAGCACAATCGATGCAGGGAATCGAGTGCGATCGCTTTTTCTTCATGGGCGGTTCCAGGACGCGTCTGCAGCCCCGCAACCGTCCGTGACAGTTAGTAAAAGGCATATTGGTACAAACATTCCTACTGATATACTTAGCACTAACCTTTCTACCAATACACCTTACACTAACCTTCTTAGAAACACGCCTAACACTAACCCCTGTACCAATACACCTTACACTAACCTTCTTAGAAATACGCCACTAACCTTTGTACCAATACACCTTAGTGTAAGGCATATTGGTAGGTGGTTTAGTGTAAGGTGTATTGGTATAAAGGTTAGTATTAGGTGTAGGAGGGTTTGTACCACACACTAACCCTGCTACCGATATGTCTAACACTAACCTTTGTACCAATATACTGTACATTAACCCTCCTACAAATACGCCTTACACTAAGGTATATTGGTACAAAGGTTAGTGTTAAGCATATTGGTAGGAGAGTTAGTGTTAGATGTATCAATAGGAGGGTTAGTGAAAGATGCATTGGTATGAAGGTTAGTGTAAGGATGTTAGGCATATGTGCCCAAGGGTTAGTCTAACACTAACCTTTATACCAATGCACCTTTCACTAATCCTCCTACCAATATGCTTAACACTAACCTTTTTTTCCCAATACACCTTAATGTAAGGTGTATTGGTAGCAGGGTTAATGAATGGTGTATTGGTACAAAGGTTAGTGTTCAGCTTATAAGTAGCAGGGTTAGTGTAAGGTGTATTGGTAGAATATTGGAAGGTACGTCTACCACTAACCTTTGTACCCATACAATTTACACTAACTATAGTACCCATACGGTTAAGGCGTTTTGGTAGTAAGGTTAGTGTAAGGTGTGCATTAGTTCAAAGGTTAGTGTTAGGCGAATGCATAGAAAGGCTAATGTAAGGTCTATTGGTAGAGGGGTTAATTTAAGGTGTTTTGGTACAAATGGACATAAACATCCACAGGATCAAACTACAGTTTTATCCTAACTCATCTGAAGTCTAACACCAACCTTTGTACAAATACACCTTACACTAACCTTCCTACCAATACGCCTAACACTACATACATACCCACATGTAACTTTATTGGATAATATTATTTACTAGGACCATTTAGTCCATCTATATTTAGGGATTTGAATCAGAATACGCCTAACACTAACCTTTATACCAAAACACCTTACATGAACCCCTCAATTCACGAAGATCATGCTGGAGATATTAAAGGCAAGAGAAAACTTACCTCCACACAGTTAGAGAGTTATCTTATCTCTTTATTCTTAAAGTTACCACCTCTGTAGTTCAGTTACCTCCTCTGTAGTTCAGTTACCTCCTCTGTAGTTCAGTTACCTCCTCTGTAGTTCAGTTACCTCCTCTGTACTTATTTTCACACGCAGTTAATTAACAGCCTGTCTTTAACTTTAGAATTTTGGAGTTATTTTAAGGATTGAAGAGTTAACTTAAAGACAGAAGAGTTAACTTTAGGTTTGCCTGAAATAAAATGGCCTCAATTCACTAAGCTTATCTCCAATAACTCTTCTAGAGTTGTTACCATGGTGATAAGGCATGCAGTATTCAGGAAACATTTTACCTTAGGCAAACCTAAAAAGTTAACTCTTCTGTCTTTAAGTTAACTCTTTAATCCTTAAAATAACTCCAGAGTTAAAGACAGGCTGTTCATTAACCGCGTGTGAAAATGACTACAGAGGAGGTAACTTAACTACAGAGGAGGTAACTTAACTACAGAGGTAAATTAACTACAGAAGAGGTAACGTAAGGAATGAAGAGATAAGATAACTCTCTTACTAGTGGAGGTAAGTTTTCTCTTGCCTTATTATCTCCAGCATGATCTTAGTGAATTGAGGCCAATGTTTCCTGAATACTACATGCCTTATGACCATGGTGATAACTATAGAAACGTTATTAAAGACAGGAGATCAGCTTAGTGAATTGAGGCCCTTTATGCCTTAAAGAGGAACTCCAGTGAACATTTTACTGTTGGAAGGTGATGTAGCTGCTGCATGCTTTTTTGGCAGTTGGAAACAGCTGTAAACAGCTAGTTCCCACAATGCAGCAAGGTTCACAGACAGGAAACTGCCAAGAGTACGTACTTTTCTTGTTTCTTGTGGGAGGGGTTTCACCACAATATCAGTCATACAGCGCCCCCTGATGCTTTGTTTGTGAAAAGGAATAGATTTCTCATGTAAAAGGGGTATCAGCTACTGATTGGGATAAAGTTCAATTCTTGGTCGGAGTTTCTCTTTAAACTAACTCTCCTAGGGTCCTTTTACACTTAATCAGCTGCTCTCAATTATAACTGAATGAAAACTGATTTTCAAAGTAACGACCATGTTTTCCTATGGCCTCTTTTACACTTAACACGTTTTAACTAAAATCTTCTTCCCAATGCACTGCTATGGAAAAAACGCGTACCAACGCGCACTAACGCGTACCAACTGATTAAATGTGAACGGGGCCTTACTGATACACTAAGGACTAAGCTACCTACCAATACGCCTAACACTAACCTTTGTACCAATACACCTTAAACTATTCCTCCTACCCATACACCTAATTCTAACCTTTGTACCAATACGCCTTACACTAACCTTCCTACCAATATGCCTAACACTCACCTTTGTACCATTGCACCTTAAAGAGAACCCAAGGTGGGTTTCTGCAATCAATATTAGGACACAGAGGCACATTCTGCACATAATCACCTGCCTCTGTGTCCTTTATAGTGTGCCCCCAGGCTCCTCCCGTGCTCTGCTGTCCCCCCTTATAAAAACCGGAAGGCTAGCGACACACAGGCTGCCACTCACTGCAGCTTCCCCGCATCCTGTATAGTGTGGCTCCCCACCTACATCCCTTCCCTCCCCTCCTCCGTAAGCTTCCTCCAGTCGGCTTACTGAGGCGGGGAGGGAAAGGACACAGGCGGGGGAGCCGCGCAGGAGGCGGGGGAGCGGCGGTGAGTGGCAGCATGAATGTAAACAGCCGCCTAGCGACAATCTGTGTGTCGCTAGCCTGGCGTTTTTTTTATAAGGGGGGACAGCAAAGCACGGGGGAGGCTGGAGGCACACTATAAGGACACAGAGGCAGGTGATTATGTGCTGAATGTGCCTCTGTGTCCTAATATTGATTGCAGAAATCAACCTTGGGTTCTCTTTAAACTAACCCTCCTACCTATACGCCTATCGCCAACTCTAGTGAAAGGCGTATTGGTAGGAGGGTTAATGTAAGGTGTATTGGTACAAACACTCCTTACCGATACACCCAACGCTAACCTTTGTACAAATATGCCTTTATACCAATGCGCCTCATCAGTGGCGTAGCAATAGGGGGTGCAGAGGTAGCAACCGCATCGGGGCCCTTGGACTAGATTGGCCCCGAGGGGTCCATCCCTCAAACACAGTATTAGCTCTTTATTGGTCCTGTGCCGATAATATTCACTTCTATAGTTGATTTGAATAATAGCGATCATAAACACACAGTTCCCCATCCCCTTCTTGCACCTCTGACACTGTGGTTGTCCTTGATTGGTTTTGGTGTGTTCTATCAATTGTTATCTACAGCATGCTTGGGGGGCCCCCAATGCTAAACTTGCACTGGGGCCCATGGCTTCTTAGCTACGCCACTGCGCCTTACATGCTCACTCCTACTGATACTAACACTAACCTTCCTACCAAACCGGGCAATGCTTACTGATCACTTTCCGCCACTTGTCATACACTTGCAGATTCCTGCCCCAAACTGAAACACCCTGGTTTAGCTTGCCAAACACTTGCTTCCCTTTCTGAATAGCTACATCACTTTCCATCGCTTTGACAAACAGTGGCCCTGCTTGCTTAACACTTGCCGATGCCACAGCTTGTCGTACACTCTATTACAGTCCATGGGACTGCCAAAAATCGCAGTTGTCGTGGCACGGAAATAAGCTGCTTGGGGGGGGTGCATATCTAGCACCAGCTAGCTAAAGCACAGCAGTTTATCTAACTTGTGGCTGGTGGGCTCTGAAAGTTACCTACATGCACACATTTTAGCAGCAGTAAAATGATTCGATTAAATTATCTCTCCACAGAGGCAGTTCTAGTCTTCCCTGAAGTGGATGAAGCAGAGAAGAGACCTGAAAGAGTAAATGGCGCTCATCCCTCCTGACTCACCCTCTCCACATCCGGCCGTAAGCTCGCTGCACAGGCTGCTAACAGGTTGCAGCAATGCTCCCAGTGAGACGCTGATTAGTATCTTTGGGTGAGTGAGACCACCTTTCTATCCTCAAGATGAGCAAGCTTTGAAGGAGTCCACTCAAACTTGATATTTCAGTTATGAATAGACTGTCAGCCTAAATATCTCCTCATTATTTATATCTCTTGGGGATTATGTATATATAGCATAAAACATCCCCACTAAAGTTCTGGTCTTTTCCATACTCACAGTTAACTCAAAAAAAAAAATTAGTTTCTTACCTGGGGCATCTACCAGCCCCCTGCAGCCATCCTGTGCCCTCGTAGTCACTAATGGCTCCTCTGGTCCTCAAATTTTACGCATTACACCCGTAACGAGTAAAAATGTACTTGTTGATGTCTGCAATAGCTTCCTGCACCAGCGGGATGCGTAAAAACGTACGCATGACGGCCAGTTAACTCCCAGTCGGCAAAAAACGAAACTAGCTGGCAGCGGGGGACCAGAGGAGCCATGAGTGACTTTGAGGGAACAGGATGACTACAGGGGGCTGGTAGATGCCCCAGGTAAGTAAAACTTTATTTTTTTTTTTTAGAGTTAAGGTTCCCTTTAAAGCAGTCACCAGAATGGGAAACCACTCATGATAGTTGTTGGCAGGGTCACACAGCACCTGACAATTTGCACTGCAGGTTATAGCTGTGGTGCGACCAAAGAAACCCCTAAACAAACAAACAAAAAAAAAAAAAACACCCTTAGTTAGGTAGGTAGCTAGATATAATTGTCCACTGTATAGTTTGCCAAGTATAGGTGCCCCCACTATAGATAGCCAAGTGTAGATGCCCCCAGTATAGGTTATTCAGGTATAGTTGCCGCCAGCATAGGTTAGCCAAGTATAGTTGCCCATAGTATTGGTTAGCTAGGTATAGGTGTCCCCAGTATAGGTTAGCCAGGTATAGCTGCCCCCAGCATAGGTTTGCCAGATATAGCTGCCCCCAGTATAGGTTTGCCAGATATAGCTGCCCCCAGTATAGGTTTGCCAGATATAGCTGCCCCCAGTATAGGTTTGCCAGATATAGCTGCCCCCAGTATAGGTTTGCCAGATATAGCTGCCCCCAGCATAGGTTTGCCAGATATAGCTGCCCCCAGTATAGGTTTGCCAGATATAGCTGCCCCCAGTATAGGTTTGCCAGATATAGGTGCCCCCAGTATGAGTAAATAGGTAGCCAGGAATAGGTGCCCCCAGTATACGTAGCCAGGCATAGGTGCCCCCAGTATAGGTAACCAGGCATCATTGCCCAGAGTATATATGTAGCTAGGCATAATTGCCCCCAGTATATAGGTAGCAAGGTATAGTTCCCCCAGTATATAGGTAGCCTGATATAGTTGCCCCCAGTATAAAGGTAGCCAGGTATAGTTGCCACCAGTATATAGGTAGCCAGGTATAGTTGCCCCCAGTATATTGGTAGCCAGGTATATTTGCCCCCAGTATAAGTTAGCTAAGTGTAGGTGCTCTCAGTAGGTAGACAGGTGTAGTTGGCCCCAGTAGGTAGCCAGGTATAGATGCCCCCAGTAAGGTAGCCAGGTATAGATGCCCCCAGTATAGGTTACACAGATAACCCCAGTAGGTAGCAAGCCTGCCCCTACTCCTTCCCACAACTCTCCCCGGAACCCCTAGACCTCTGGGCAGCGGTGAACTGCAAGGCTGAAGTGATGAGAGGAGAGCTGTTCCCATGGTAACGACACATATACAAGAAGTACTTCCTGTATATGTGCCACTATGGGAGCCGCTCTCCTCTGGTCAATGTGGTCCTGCGGGTCACCGCTGATCTGAGGTGCAGGAATCAGGGTACTGTCGTGGGAGGAGGTGGCTGTTTACTCGGAAGGTAAATGAATGGTGGTGGTGGTGGGGGAGAGGGGGGGGGGAAGGGATGCCACCCCTTGGAAGACGCAGACTGACACAAGCCGTTCAGGTAGCGTCATGGGTGGACCGCCCCTGGTTGTCAGAAGTGGGTGAAGTTATCGAGTCAAGGGCGGTGCTGCCATAGGGGTAACCTGGAAAATTATCCCGGGGATGCTTGCCAACCCCCCCCCCCCCCCCCCCCCCCCCCAGGTCTTCCTACTCTGACTTGTGTTTCCCAGGGCTAATGCAAAGTCTCTCCAGCACTTGTGCTCCCCAGGTTTCCCCCAACTCTTACCCCGACTTGTGCTCCCTAAGGCTAATGCAAAGTCCACTCCTGAATTGTACCCCTGGTATGTTTTTGGCAGCTGCAGCATAGCTCCTTACATTTCCGCAATCGCACTTCTCCATTATTCTGTGCTCCTTGTCTTGCCTAGCCATATCTTCTCAGAGATCTGCCACATTTCATTACGTAATAAAAAACGCATCAGACACGGATAAGAGGCACCCAACTAAGGATGAAGACAGGGAGGGCAACTAATGGAGCAGCATTACAGCTGTCCGAGCAGGTGAGCTGCCAAAAACTTTGCAGGGGCCCTGGGGCACAGGAGCACAACAAAGTTGATGAGGAGAGCTGGGGGGAAGGAGGGGGGGGGGGGGAATAATGTTAAGCTTATTTTTGCAGTACAGGATTCCAATCAAGGCAGTTTGAAATCCGTGGACTTTCCAAGTGACTTTTGGATGAATTAGTGATTTGACTCAGTAGATGCTACCTACTTACTTTATCTTGTATTGGCATTGGGTAGGTAAGTTCACCGCTAACCTCCCCATTTTTAAACCTTTTATCAATATTTTACACTACTAGCGCCTCTGTACCACTGTGTACAATAGATGCTACCTACAACTGTATTACTGGATTAAGAGGAAACATCCTTCAAGTCCAACAACTCCAGGCAGACACATTAAGGCATCTCCCTCCCATAACCTTCCTGCAATATCAGAACCAGTAGTTGTACTTATCCTAACATACTGGCTTCTTGGCAGGGCCAGTGATTTCATTGAGGCAAAGTGGGTAATTGCCCCAAAGCCCGTCGGGGCCCCCAAGATTGTGTTCCCTCCTCTCCAGCTATGGTGACCCCATACATGTCTGCAGGGCATGAGGTAGAGAGGTGCCATGGGGAAGGGGGGGGTGCAGAGTGTAAAGCATGGTGCTGCCTCCTGTACCCTGCCTGGATTAGGTAAGACCCTGCTGTGTGTACACTATGGATTTGTAAAGATAAGTAGGAGGGGAATAATAAGGTCTCCAATAATGCTTTTGGGGACATATGATGGACACCTAATTATTTTGTGTAGCTGGGAGTGTGGTGGAATAGGTCCTGGGAGCATTGCTAGGGAGGCCCCAAGTTACTTTTTCCCAGGATTCCCAGTGTAACGAGAACCAGCCCTACTTCTTGGCTACATTTATTGGAAAATAAGCAGTTATCTGACTGCTCATATACTTGCCTCCATTCATAAACTGGTGAGAGTTTGAGTTAAGGTTGTGGATGGGAGTATGGAGGAGGGTAAGGCAACAGTCACAGGAATTGTTTAAGATGACTCTCTCACCACAGGTCATGTGCTCGTAACCCTACAGAAAATGTACTGAGGAAAACAAGAGAAACTGGAGAAAGGTTTTGCCACCATTACTCTCACCCAGTGAAAGATAAGACCAATGTTTATACTGGTAATACAGGTAAGAATTAGGTGTTTGTGTTTATAACTACTGTATATACTTTTATCTTAAAGGAAAAAAAAGGTTAGACCCTAATATAAGCCGGGGTGGCAAAAGCCACAACCACAACACCACTCACAGTCATGGCCAGCCACAACCATATATTAGAAAAGCACGATAAATTCAGCAGATTGCAATAATAAGCCAGAACATAGGCCTACAATGCAAACTGTTGAAAAATGTAAGCTGGCATAAAGATAAGGCAAGGAATGCAGGGCCACATACTCATGTATCTAAAACTTGATTAAAAACTAGGAGTGCAAGGATTCTCACCACTCAGACACTGTTCCTGTATGCCTTCCAAGGCTACAACTCAAGATGTGGGGTCTCCATCAGATGATGCACCACTGTGCATATAGTGGGGGCACTGTGGGGGTTACTCAAAGAGTAGTGACTTAAATATAAGCAGAGACCCCCACTTTTGGGCCACATTTTTGGCACAAAAACTAGGCTTATACTTGCGTATATACAGTATTAATATAATATTTATGACTATACTGTGAGGGATAGCGGACCCGCTGCCAGCAGACATGAGGCAGCGGGCTCCGCTTCCCGGATTTTTATTGCCGGCGTGCCGCCAAGCGGGGCTGTGCGGTCGGCGGAGTCCGTGTGCTCGGTGGACTCCGCCGCGCAGTTGCCTCCTGTGGGGTCTCTTTCGCCGGCACTCACCCAGCGCATAACGCATGCGCGCGCAAGGAGGCAGGATCTTTATGCCTCAAGACGGGGAGTCAGCTGACCAGGCTAGTCAGCTGACTCCATCTCCACTGGGGATTGGCTGGGGCTCCAGGGCGGTGCAGGGCAGCTCACTTGCTACAACTAGGACTTGCTACTCAGTAGCAAATTGTCTGCTGTCGTGAATACAGTTCTGTGTTAGCGCTCAGACCTTAGTGCAGTTCCCTGGTGTTGATACTAAGGATTTCACACCTTAGCTTAGGAATATTATTGTATATTGATCTGTGTTTTGACTCTTGCTATCCCTGACTACTCTATTTCTTGCTGATCTTGTACCTTTGCCTATCTGATCCTTGTTGCCGACCTCTGCCTGTTTACCGATTACTCTTCTGCCTTCCGCTCCTGTACTGCCGCCGTCATCTCTGTTGCCGAACCCTTGCCTGTCTGATCTTTCTCCCTTCAGTGGAACGTCTCCCACTGGAGGGTTATCTCTGAGGCTTGCCTCTCCGAGACGCCTGCCCCAAGCAGACGATTACTGCTGGGGGTCGAGATTCCTCACTCAGCCTGGTTAGAGGATCTCACTCACGGGGTTCCCATTCAGAGGTAACCACACCTCTGAGGAATTGCCATGTGGTGGACATTTCCACACTTTCTGATTATATTACTGTCTTTATTGTGTTATTTTGCTGGTGTCCAGAGGTTAGCAATATATCGGATTATCGGTGATACTGCAGATCATCAATAATCGGGTATACATCTGCATTCTTGGTGATACTGCAGATCGCCAATAATCAGATTCTCTCTGCGTGCTGACACCGATCATGACATATACAAGATGCTATATGCTTGCTTGATAAATTACTGAGCAATACAGTTTTCTAATATATTAATGTAAATCTTAGCCTCCCTGGCAGTAATGACGAGACTGACTCGTTAAAAAACTTGCTACAGTTGGTATTGACGAGATAGGTTTGTCCACGCTGAAAACTGGACTGGAAAGAGTTATAGTGGTGTATGTGCACCACCTACTGGCAGTAGGCACATATTACAGCATTACAGAACATCACAGAAGCATTACAGAAAACTTCTGGGATCTAATACCATACTGTGTATTGTACAGAGAATGACACTTATTGCCACACTGGTCTTAACTCGGCCGTGATACTAGACCCTTGGCTTGACGGTTTTTAGTAAGTTGAAAGCACAAATTTCACAAAAATTAATTGAACCACTTTTTGCACAGAAATCCAGAACGCCAGAAATTGAACGCTAGGGAGGTCAATGGCAACAAACATTCCCTGAATTGCATATACCTTTTTCATTGAAACGAAAGCCTAACAACTTCTAAAAAAATCCCAAACTTTCCCATTAACAGTACAATATTTCCCTCAGATGCATCAAATGATCAAAATGTACGGAAAACCACCCAATATATGAAGAAAATTGACAGGAAACCATTTTATGAATGGTACAATATTTTGTGCATCGGAATGTTGAATTTTAGAAGCATATATAAAGAGAGAAAGTACCCTATTCAAACTGCTTATGGGAACAATCGAAAATTACTTTCCAAATTACTTACGATCGAATGATTGCACCTGGAAAATATTATATCATCAATGGGCACCTTTAGTGGTGTGAGCTAGGATGTCAGAGAGTATACGTGAAATGTTATATTTCTGGCTGCGATGATCAGGAACAATTTGGCAGAGGAAAATTTGTGAACATTGAAAGACAAGGTCAGGAGGCAATGAAAGCGGCTCCTGACCGGCTCACATGAAGTCTGCCGTCATAGATACAGGCAGAGTGGGTGGCCCGGGTTCTGGACATCGATGACGGTGGGCAAGTGCGGCAATTTGTCGTTATCTGTCGGAATTCCGGCATTTCTGTACCAGCAGTCTCTGGTCCTTAAAGAGAATCTGTATTGTTAAAATCGCACAAAAGTAAACATACCAGTGCGTTAGGAGACATCTCCTATTACCCTCTGTCACAATTTTGCCGCTCCCCGCCGCATTAAAAGTGGTTAAAAACAGTTTTAAAAAGTTTGTTTATAAACAAACAAAATGGCCACCAAAACAGGAAGTAGGTTGATGTACAGTATGTCCACACATAGAAAATACATCCATACACAAGCAGGCTGTATACACCCTTCCTTTTGAATCTCAAGAGATCATTTGTGTGTTTCTTTCCCCCTGCAGAATCTCATGCACTGAAGTTTCAGGTTGCTCTTTTCTTCCTGCAAACAGCTTTGCCCTTGTCTATAATTCCTCAGTATGTGAAAGCCCAGCCAGCTCAGAGGACGATTTATACAGCTTGTAAAAGATAAGAGAGAAGAGAGAAGCTGCCCTAATCTAAATAATACACAGGCAGTGTGCATAGAGGGGCCTGGAAGGGGGAATTCATAGCAGAACCACAACACTGAAGAACTTGGTAGCCTTCCAGACACAGGCTGACAAGTCTGACAAGGGAAAGATACATTGTTTTATTACAGAGACTGTGATAGCAGAAAGTGCTGCAGTAAGCCAGAACACATTAGAATAGCTTTTGGAACTTGTAGGATGATAAAAAACAGGATGCAATTTTTGTTACGGAGTCTCTTTAAGGAACAAGTAATAAGAATGGTGACCAGGCATTCCAGAAGTAAAAAAAAAAAACAAACGAAAAAAACCCACTTATTTTTCTTCTCCATAAAACAAAATTCCCCAGTTTCCCTGGTTCTTATTTGGTACATCTGCAACACAAAGGAAGTTGCAGGGCATGCTGGGTTTCTTTACTTTCCCCTCAGACTTAACTGAAGCAGCCCGATTGGCTGAAGCCTCTCTCCCTCCTGTCGTCCCCCTCCCCCCCACCCCTACACACACACCTGTTTCTCTCTAATTGGCCAATATTTCTAAATGCCCTTTATACTGCAGACTTTGGTGGGAGTGTCTGAAGACTGGGGAGGGGGGGGGGCGTGCAATGATACCCAGAGTAAGGGCTGGTGCACACCGAGCTGCTTTTTCAGTGTTTCTGCAGCCGCTTGCGGCTGCGGATACGCTTGGTCAATGTATCTCAATGGGGTGGTTCACACCAGAGCGGGAGGCGTTTTGCAGAATCGCATACTCCCGGGGTGAGGCATTTTTTGGATTGCGGATGCGTTTCTACCTCAATGTTAAGTATAGGAAAAACGCAAACCGCTCTGAAAAACGCCTGTTCAGAGCGGTTTTGCAGGCGTTTTTGTTACAGAAGCTGTTCAGTAACAGCTTTACTGTAACAATATATGAAATCTACTACACCAGAACCGCTACACAAAACCGCAAAACGCTAGCTGAAACGCTACAGAAAAATAAGAAAAAGCGTTTCAAAATCTGCTAGCATTTTGCGGATCTGCTAGCGGTTTTTGGTGTGCACCAGGCCTTAGGGAGGAAATGATGTCAGGATTGGCTTCAAGATATACAGACATAATGGAGAATCCTAAGAAGGATTTTTTATTTTTTTTTACTATAGAAGAATCACTAAAATCAAAAAGTGGACAGCGCAATACATGTTATGTAAGTAGAGCAAGTATTTATCTACTTATATATGTGGTTTCTTTTTCTGAGATAGTATGGCTGACCACTCCACTTTAAGGCATCTGTAAAATTCCTGTGCATTCCTTGATGTGCTGTTGGCTGATTTGAATTCTCCTGTTTTCAGATTCTGCAGAGGCCATGTGGAACTTGGCTGAAAAATTAAACTACAAGATTCTGGAGGCAATCCTAAGTGAAGAAGCGATGCGATTTCCTGGAAGGGACCTATCGGTGGGATATTCATTTCTGCTTATTTTCTATTACGGAGCTATGTTTGTGAATTTAACTTCGTTCAAAAAATGCCATCGGGCTACCATGTTGCAGCAACAATTCCCTTCCAATTTGATAAAATTATTGAATCAGGTCAATCGGCCCCCAATATCGCGTAATGTATGAGTAGCCTTAAGAATGCATACACACATTCAATTTGATTGGCTAATGATTGGTTAATTTTACCACCATTAGGTAGTATGAGAGCTTACCAACATACTCTGTCCATAGTATTCAAAATCTTTAAACAATGACTTGCAATGGAAGAATGTTTTTGATTGAACTACGGATGAAAACCCTATGCACTCCTAACTGTTATATAAAATACGTACAAATAGGAATGTCTGCACCGTGCCAACGAATAGTCATGAACCAAAAGAAGAATGAAGAATTGGCTCTAGGGTGCATTCTGGTATCAAAGACTTACTGTACATCTAAATGTCATAAGCTAAACCCTGAAACCCAACTAGCTGCATCATCATTACGTGCGGAAGCTGCAGTCCTCGGCATTTCGGAACTCCAAAGTGCAAAGTTCATGCATTAATTTGATTTGGCATCCAAGAGATCATGTACCATGACTTGTGCCAATTCTGACTTTCAACACCAGTAGTTACAACACTATATGGTCAGGTGACAACTATTACCTCCTCATTCATGCGCAAAGTGATTGCAGTATTGTACATCAGAACAAACTGTAAACTTGTTTGACCTCTTCAGGTCATATAAATAATCATACTAGGTGCTGCTGATCATACAAAAGTGCAATTAAAAATAAAACTGCCCCCCCCCCCCCCCCCGAAAAAAAAAATGAGTATAGGTCGCCACAGCTGGTACGAGATCCCAGTGCAGGGGGGGAGAAGGGGAAGGGAGGCACAAAGGCCCCACCATGGGGCAGGGAGGCGAGGAGCAAGCAACTATGCAGGCAGGAAAACACAGTAGTTGATACTATAACTCAATCCTTTTCCTTTATCAAGATTCGAACTAGAGCAAATGCCTATTTAAATTGCCTTGTCTAAGACTTTATGTACTCCACCCAAACCTATGAATGTAACGTAACTGACATCCCCTCTGTGGTCCAGGTTCACATGGTGGGTAATAGGGGACTTGAAATGACAGTTCCAAATGTCCCCCAAACACTCTGTAGGTCTTCCCTACATAAAAGCACACATTTGCCAAACAGATAGATTACACATGTTGTGTTGCAATTTACAAAATGCTGCAACCTCCACTGACTCCCATTGGGTAGAGTCATTTCTGATACACAAGTATTTATAGTAAGATCATCCTCCACAACTATTATTCCCTTTCACTTCTTAAAACGACTAGAGGCCACCATCTCCACCACCTTAGTCCGTCTAAATGTTACCTGGGGGTCGGTCAGTATAAAGTCACTTGCTATTGGATCTTGCTACTGGTAGGATATCCTACTAAATCGCGATTGGTAACATATGCCAGAGACGATGGAGAATCCAGTCAACCTGGTCTCTCTGGTCATTGTACTGAGTGACCAGGTGCACCATATCCCCCATCTCTTTTGTATTCGTCTTTTTTTCCCCCCTTTAATAAAATTCTCCATGATTGGACTCTTTCACTCTCTTATATGCCTTCTTGAGCCATCTATCTTTATACCCTTTTTTCCCCCGAAACCTTGCCAGTAACAATTTAGCCTCTTTTTCAAAGGTCTTTTCCTTTGTACAGTCGTGTTGCAACCTTAAAGAAAACTTCTAACAAAAAAAACCCCTCCCCTGGGGGGGTACTCGCCTCGGGTGGGGGAAGCCTCTAGATCCTAATGAGGCTTTCTCTGTCCCACAGTGGCGGTGATACAGCTCCCCAAACAGCGGGGATGTAAATATTTATCTTCCCGGCTCCCGCGCAGGCACAGTATCGGCTCTCCACTCCGAGATAGGCGGAAATAGCCGATCGCTGTCGGGCCGCTCTACTGCGCAGGCGCAAGTCTCCTGTGCCTGCGCAGTAGAGCGGACCCAACAGAGATCGGCTATTTTCGCCTATCTATACGCGGAGAGCCGCAACAGTGGAGCCAGGAAAGGTAAATAAATCAGCGCTTGTCGAGGGAGGATTCCGGGACACTTCGGGGGAGCTAGCGCTGGATTGCCTGCAGCTACAGGGGAGTGGGAAGCCTCATTGGGACCCTGAGGCTACCCCCTCCCAAGGTGAGTACCCTCCAGGGAAGACCCCAAATTCCGCTATAATGATGCCACTGCCTATTGCTGCTTCAATCAACCGCATGTGAAAGTCTGCCTACTGTGTCCTGGGGCATCTCATGGTCTTTTGGGGCCACGGCAGCAGGCTGATGTCCATATGTGACAATGGGGTGCATGCTCCCGGATGGCTGAGCTCTTGGAGCAAAGATAACGCTTAAAGCTAGTTGCATCAGTTGTAGGCGGCATCCGTACCAGCTGGCGGCAGGCATGCAGGTGGGCACTCCCGCATATATGGCATTCTATGTAGTTAGAGGGAGAAGATGTTGAACTGGGCTTGCCCGGTCCCTGCTGAGGCTCTTAACATGGCAAAATTTGTTGGACAAATAGGGGGCAGACATGAGATTAGCTGCTCAAACCAACCTTTGGAACTCTGGCCTATGGTGTGCATTTGCATGCAGGAACGTACGACAGACAGATTCTGACAGAGGTACATGGACCTTGGTGCATAAACTTTGGAACAACTCCCATGTGGCAGGTGGTAACTATAATGGACTTCCTTTTTAGATGAACTTTCCATTGAGGATATACCATCATTACCGTGATTAGGTCCAGCCCAGATTGGCCGTGTCATCATACTACTGTACAAGGAGGTGGTAAAACTGGCCATTGATTGGCCAATCAAAACTGAAGATGTGTACCAAGTTTTATACTTCTTTTTCACCTTTGAAACTTTTCATCATTTTGAAAATTGTCAGAAAGTGGGATGTTTTGTAAGATGCCACACTATTTCTTTTCTTCATGCTGAAGAGCTGGAGCATAAGCACAAACAAAGTTTTTTTTTTTTCCCAATAAGGTTTCAAAAATGCTTGTTTAAACTAGTTTCCATGGGCTACGAATAAGGATATTGCTGTCCAAAACATGTAAGCCATTTTAATCTGTTTTTGTTGTTGCTAAATAGAAATCTTTGGATTTCACCTGCCGGAGTGAGCAGATACTACTTCCTAATTAGTTCTCTGCTGAAACCAGGTTCCTGCACCTCCTGACAGGCAGAATGAGTGGAGCGGTTTTGTTCCTTTTTGTTTAACTACCTAACGACCGCGTCACGCCAATGGGCGTTACCGCGGCGGCAGCCCCAGGACCGCCTAACACCAATTGAAGTCAAGTCCTGGGGCTCTAATTCGCATGAGATCGCGCGCACGCTGCGTGCGCATCTCATGCTCGGGGGGCGGAGCTCCACCCTCTCTTCAGTCTCCGAGCGACTATTGCCGCTCGGGAGACTGTTAGACGGCGTGATTGCTGTCTATTTACACCGTGCAGCGCTGCGATCAGCAGCAGCGCTGCACTGGGGACAGCCGTGTGACACGGCTGTCCCCCTGGGGGACAAGAGCGATCGGCAGTGATAGGCTGAAGCGATCAGACCCCACCAACAGAGAGCTCTGTTGCTGTGTTGTGCGGATGTGTTCTGTGTGCTGTGTTGTGCCGCCCTGCAGCTGTGCCTTAAAACTGCAGTGGCCATTTTAGCAAAAATGTGCCTGGTCTTTAGGGGGGTTTACCACTGTGGTCCTCAATTGGTTAAACTAGTTCCCCATAACATTCTCCTAGATGTGACCAATCTGACTAGAGCACAAATGGAAATTTTTGAGCTCAGTTTGTTGCCTCAAATTTCACTGCCAGGAGTACAAAGTTATTGTAGTCTAAAGGTGCATACACATACAATCTTAATTGGCCAATGGTAACCATCCCATGTAGTAGGAGAGCTTACCTACACAATAGAGTCAATTCACAAAACTTAAATTACTTATTTTTGAATTAATTAATTAATACAAATAACCTTGAATCATCCCCAATCTGTTCAAAGTAAATCATTGGGCCTCATACTATACATTAATGATAAATTGGACCGTTAGGACAGGATGTGTGAACCAGGCTTTAGGACAGTTATTTTTGGGGTGGGGACAAGAATTAGCCTATTTGTATGTTTTTGGGATGTGGGAGGAAACCCACCCCAACACAGGAATAACATACAAACTGTGCAGAAAGTGTCCAACCCAAGATCTAAACCGGGAACCCTAGCGCTGCAAGGCTAGTCGCAGCGGGCTGTGTTTACCTCTGTACTGTCAGTCTGCCGCTCCCCCCGCCTCCTGCATAGCTCCGGTCGCCGCCCGCGTCCCTTCCCTCCCCACTGATTGTTGGGAAGGGACGCGGGCGGGGACCGGAGCTATGCAGTAGGCGGGGGGAGCATGCAGAGTGACATTACAGATGTAAACAGCCCGCACAGCACGGCTGTGATTTATGGGGGATTGCAGAGCGCAGGGGGAACTTAGGGGGTATTGAAATAGCTGGACAGTATAGGCAGACCCAGCCTCTGTACGTGGATTGCATTGTCAGAACCCCGCCTCAGGTTCTCTTTAATTGATGAAGGGATTTTTCATTCTCTTGTTTCAGACTTTACTGGAAAAGGACATTTTCCACCAGTCACTGTTGGCTTGCTGCCTAGAGACTGTGCTCTTTGCATCCACATCGCCATCCCAGATCTTCCCTTGGATCACTGAGGTCCTTAAATTAAGTCTTCTTGATTTCTACAAGGTAAGGGTGACAAATATGTCAACGAGACCTGCTGAATGAAGTTATGTCTGCTTTCATTTTGCACCTGGGTCAAAGCTCAACTTATACGTTTTTGTTGCTCAGGTTATTGGACCGGTTAACAGTTTGGCAGGTTTGCCAGACAGTGTGAAGGAGCATCTCAGAAGCATAGAAGAGCAGATACTGGAATGTCGAGCTTGGAGGAGGGATTCAGCGCTATGGGAGATTCTCCACTCCCAGAATGCTAAGGGTGTCCCCGCCTGTGCAGAAGTAAGTATTTTTTAGTAGACCAATGATTGTACACCTGTATTCAGGTCTGAGATAGTCTAGTCTAGCTAGGGATGATCACTTAGATTCTGCGTAATTGAAATCTCAGAATTTCCAATCGGAAATCTGAATTTTTCGATCAGAAATTGGAAACCGGTAATCGAAAATCAGAATTCCGCAGAAATCCGATTTACCACAACTTGTAATTTTAGCCCAATCACAGAAGTCATAAGCATTGGACCAATCAAAGAATGCAGAATTTTTTCTAAAAAATTTTAATTGTAGAACAATCACAAGACTGATTTCCGTGTTACTGATTTTTTTTTTTAACTTTTGCATTCTGTGATGCAAAAAATTACTAATAAACCATTCCTCAAAAAACGGATACGGACATTCAGAAAATGGGAAAAATGGAAAATTGGAAAAATGAAAAATTGTAATTTCTGCTGAATCAGAAATCAGCATTTCCGACCATCCTTAGTCTGAGCCACTGTCCATTCAAAAAACCAGGAATGGTCTGAGGTGTGTAAGTTATTGCTTTGATTGCCAGTACTTGCACAGGCTTTACATGCATGTTCCCATGTATATTGCTGCTGATTTAGCAGAATGACCCGCATCGTAGGGCTCTACACTGAAAATCATGATCAGCATTGCAAACACACTTAAATCAATATATTTATTTTTACATAGTCGTATAAAAGAAAATGAATGATGATAGCAAGGACCAGCATAGGTTGAACGATGAAACTATATTTTTTTTCTTATGAACTCTTTGTGGTATGCATGACTAAGCGTGTGTTGGGATTGTGATTGGAGGTGTGGCAAGGGAAAGTCCTTGAGAGACTGATTAAAGATTTGAATAACTTACCCGGGATTTCCTCCAGACCCATAAGCATATCAGAGTCACTTGCCATCCTCCCGTGGTCAGCCACAGTCAGCCCCGGTAACTTTCTCAGCTTGGGTCTTTTGCCCATGCAAGGGAGGTCCACGCATGGGCATAAGACCCCCGACTGACGCGACTGAGCTACTTACCAGGGCTGATTGCGGCTGAACGGCAGACTGCAGGAGGACAGGGAGGGACTCAGATGTGCTTATGGGGCTGGAGGAAGCCCCGGGTAAGTATCAAATCTTTAGGTTATGCCGCCTCTGGTACACTTTAAAGCTAGTGGGAATCTATATATAAAAAAAAAAAAAAAAAGAAAAAAAAAAAAAAAGAAAGAAACCCGATACTTACCTAAGGAGAGGGAAGGTTCTGGGTCTTATAGAGCCTTCCCTCTTCTCTCCAGGTGCCCTTGTTGCAGCAGCAGCTCCTCCTTTTCGATCCTCCACCGCAGGGAACTTTGGAAGTCTTCAGGAGCCGAGTCCTCCTGAAGACAGGCAGCTCCATATTGCGCACACGTGAGCGTGCATGCGCAGTATGGAGCGGCACATCTCACATATCTCTGGATCAACTGAGATATGTGAGGGTGCAGGCTAATATTGTACCTTATTTTCTGGTTGAACTCGACGAATGTATGTCTTTTTTTTCAACCCAAATAACCATGTAACTATGTAATATTAAAAGCATTTGAAGTATCTGTTCAGAAGATCAAACAATAGCCACTTCCTGCTACAGGATGCAGTATTTTTAGAGAGATTTAATCTGTTCCACCCCATTGTAGTCTGAAAAGTGGGGATTGATGCTATCTGGCCACGTGATCAAAATATAAATAAAGGCTTTTCAGCTACAGAGCCCTCATTTCTGAGTAATAAGCTGGTAGACAGTGTTTTTAGATGTGTGCCTAAGTTCAGAATCATGATGAACTGAGTAAATAGTTCATTACATATTACAGATATTTGTGAACTGCTCATTTCTAGGTGATAATGGCCACCAACCTTGACACAGCACTGTATCTGAATCCCACCTCATTGACTTTGACACCAGAGTCTCCCGACGTTCATCCACCATTACAAGAAGAGCACAGAGATAGAAGGGACTCCTGCAGGCAAGGTATTATTATTAGCATCTTGTGAATATATAATCAGCATGATTTACAAAGGCTATTTTTTTACAATTAAGGCCACTGCAGCTTTAAGGGCTCGCTGCAGGGCCGTACAACTCAGCACACAAGCGATTCTCCCCCCCCCTGCCCCTTTTCTGCTCACCAACAGAGCTTTCTGTTGGTAGGCTCTGATCCCTGCCGGCATGTTTGTTTATTTATTTATTTTTAGCAATTAGATTTTTTTTTTTAGATTGCCAGCCCTCTTTCCCTCCCCCCGCCAGCCAATCACAGCGATCTGCTGTCATAGGCATCAGCCTATGGCAGCTGATTGCTCCTGTGCCTCCACAGGGGACAGCTGAGTGACACGGCTGTCCCGAGTACAGCACTGCCTTAGATCGCAGCGCTGTACATCCTAAATAGACAGAAGTTTCGCCGTCTAACAGTCTCCTAGCGACGATCGCAGCTGGGAGACTGATGACAGAGCCGAGATGCGCGCACCAATGCGCACGTGATCTCCTGCAAAACCCTGCCCCAGGACTTCACACCAAGTGGAGTTCAGCGGTCCCAACAATCGGCATGGAGCGGCCGGCAAGTAGTTAAGGACCCAACATGTTGGATCCTAATCGACTCCCAACAATTGAGCATGCTGAATTGCAATGTTCCTTTTTCGCTCTCCCCTTGGCCGCAGGAAGCTGCTTCATCATACGCCAATCACCGTCCCTCCAAACTCCTACATAGCAACAGAGTGCATTTTTAGCCTAGAAGGCTAGAGATGTGTCTGTACAGCATTGGTCCGCAGAGGGATCGATTCCTGATCCCAGATGGGCGAAAGTAATCGCATGTGTGTGCGTAGATGGTGCATGCACCGTTTGGGAAAGTAAGCAGTCCTCAAGTGATGCATGCGGTTTCTCATTGAAGTCAAGGCAGAGGGATAGCTGCTCTCTGCCACCTGAAAGTGCCAGGCAAAAACATGGTGTACGGTTTAGAGGCCATTAACCACCAATGGTTCAATAGCTTCTGATGCCCCTGCAAGAAAATTCACCTTTCCATTGGCAACAACAACAAAAATACAAGATACAGATCATTTTGGTGTGATAAGTAGTGATAAAGTTATTGGTAAATGAAAGGGAGGAGCGCTGAAAGGTGAAAATTGCTCTGGTCCTTAAAAACATCTGAACTGGGAAAATTATTTAAAATAAATCCATGATGTACCTGCAAATGTTACATACTTACCTCACCATCAGTTCCTCTCAGAGGCCTACCATTTTCTTCTTACAACAACGATTCCTTCCAGTTCTGACAAGAACTGAAATATATTAGTTGCTGTTAGTTATATATCAGTTGCTGTAAGTTATATCTGAAACAGACAACTGATAAACAAGGTAATGTCCATGTTTCCCTATGGCTCAAGTAGGCAATGTTACAGTTTAACAGTGTGCTGACGAAGAAGCTGTTATAGGGTAATTACCATTTTCAAAATAGAGGACAGAGAACACAATTTCACAGTGGACAAAACAAGACACAGGAGAGGAGAAAGAGATTAAGGAGTAGACTACACAGGAGGTAAGTATGACGTGTATGTTTTTTTTTTTTACTTTTAATTTTCAGTTCTGGTTTGCTAAACCCTTAGGAGGTTAATGAGTTAAACTTTTATTTTGCTCTTAGTTGCCTGGCCATTGTGTGAACTGTCCATCCAAGACTTGTATAATTCCCCTGCCGCTGGCAGCACTAGAAGGAGGCACAACAGTCATGAAAGGTCATCAGGAAGGAGGAATCACATCACCCCATCAATTACTGCAAACATAGGTAAATATATTATTTCTGGCCTATTATAATTGCCCTGGAATATGGTTTGCGGCTATTCACCAATAATAACATGGTTGCTTGCATAAAACTTACATTTGAATATAATTTCAGGTCTGTATTGGATAACATTTGTATTTAGTTTAACTGCTTCTGGACCGAAGCGGTACAAATCTACGTCCTGCAGGTGGTGCTGTGGCTCTGACAGGACGTAGATTTTACTGCTTCGGAAATCGCACATACCCGCTGCTATGACGATCGCATCGCTTTTTCTCCCGCCGCGCTTCCCTCGCTGTGTGAAGAGGTCGGCAGCCTGACCAAGTGAGCACTGTAAGCCAAAATATAAGGGATTGGCTTACACTGACGGACAAGGTCAGGAGCCAAGGAAAGCGGCTCCTGTCTGACAGAGCCTGCAGTAGTGGGAGAGCGGTGTGACCAGCAGCGATTCGTCGGAATGTGGCGGTTTTTGGTACCAGCAGTCTCTGGTCCTTAAAGATAACCTAAAGTCAAAAAGTAAAAAAAAAAAAATGAGATTTACTCACCTGGGGCTTCCCTCAGCCCCCTGCAGAAGATCGGTGCCCTCGCAGCTCCGCTCCCATGGCCCAGGACCCGCCGGCGAACACTTCCGGTTTGGTCGTCACCGGCCGACAGGCATAGGAACGCGAAGAATCACTCGCATTCCCAGCCTGTATATCGCCCCCTATGCTGCTATTGCGGGCAGGAGGCCGCAATAGCAGCATAGGGGGCGATATACAGGCTGGGAACGCGAAGAATCACTCACGTTCCCATGCCTGTCGACCGGTGACGGCGAAACCGGAAGTCGTCGCCGGCGGGTCCAGAAGCATCGGACCGGAGCTGCGAGGGCACCGATCGTCTGCAGGGGGCTGAGGGAAGCCCCGGGTGAGTTAATCTCATTTTTTTTTGGTTGCCTTTAGGTTCACTTTAAGGGGCCAGAGACTGCTAGTATGCAAGGGGTTAAAAAAATGTTGTGTTTTTTTTTACTGTTTCTTTTTAAATGAGTTAATGAAAAAGGAAGGAATAGAAATTATATGGCCTCATAGCAAAACTGTGACGAGCTCTTGACTTTTTATCTTTGTAGTCATTCCTTATTTAGCTGATGTAAAGAAACTTTTAAAGAAAACCTAAGGCCTAAACCCACTACAAATAGCAAATTGTTGTTAGTGTTTTTAATTAGCATTTTGTAAGCGATTTCATGAGCGTTTTCTGGCTATTTTTGGTAACTATTTTAAAAAGCAGAAGCTTTTTGCCTGTGATTGTGATAGCGATTTGCAATTTGAATTCTGATTGGTCCTTTGAAATTTTTATTTTTTTACAGTTTGCAGTAATTTTGCAGTGATCCAACTTACAATCTCGTCCAGGCGGCAGGAATGGTTAAAGGACCACTGTCGCAAAAATATAAAACAATGTACATATATGTAAACACATACAAATAAGAAGTAGGTTTTCCTCCACTATATTCAGCAGGAGGGGAGTGGTTTTGGTGAGTGACGCAGTAATGTGGGAGGGATGAAGAGATTCTCAGGATGCAGTGCAGGTCTATAGGGTGACGCCGATGGAGTCAGGATCATAGTGGCTCAGCTCTGGGGGCATTTTGGGGTCGATGGTAGGGTTATGCAACCTCCAATATTTAGACCTTATTACCTATACATCAGAACTGGGCATTAACAGTGAACTGAAGTGAGAGGTATATAGAGGCTGCCATATTTATTTCCTTTAAAACAATACCAGTTGCCTGGCAGTGTTGCTTTTCCTCTACCTCTATTAATTTTAGCCATAGACCCTGAAAAAAGCATATGTAGACCAGGTGTTCCTGCTGCATGCTTGTTTCAGGTGTGGGATTCAGAAACTACTGCAGCCAAAAAGATCAACAGGACAGCCAGGCAACTGGTATTGTTTAAAAGGAAACATTTGTCAACCTCCATATCCCTCTCACTTCAGGGTACCAGAGACGACATATACTTACCTTTTTACACATACCTGGGGCTTCCTCCGGCCCCATGGTCAGGGATCATGCCCACGCTGCCATCCTCCGCTGCCTGTAGCTCTGGTTCTGGGTCCCGTAACTTCCTCCAGTAACAGCCAGTCTGCGTAAGAGAAGTGCGCTATTTGCGTAAATCTCCAGCGGCTGCAGGGGAGATACATAGAGGGCGCACTTCTGTTATGCAGACTGGCTGCTACTGGAGGAAGTTACGGGACCCAGTACCAGAGCTACAGGCAGCGGAGGACGGCAGCGGAGGAGTGATCCCTACCCATGGGGGGTCGGAGAAAGCCCCAGGTATGTGTAAAAAGGTAAGTATATGTCGTCTCTGGTTTCCTTCAAGGCTCCCTCTTAGGCTCATTCACTCGTGAGTTGCAACGAGTTTTGACTCACTGCACATAGTGTGCATTTTTACAAGGGAACAAGAAAGTCCATAGATTTCATTATATCATTTACACTACAACAGTGAGTAGCTATGCATAGGGATGGCCCGAACTTCCGATTTTCAGTTTGCGAACTTCCGCGCAAGTTCAGTTCGCGCCAACTTTTGCGAACCACAATAGACTTCAATGGGGAGGCGAACTTTGAAAACTAAAAAAATGTATGCTGGCCACAAAAGTGATGGAAAAGATGTTTCAAGGGGTCTAACACCTGGAGGGGGGCATGGCGGAGTGGGATACACACCAAAAGTCCAGAGGAAAAATCTGGATTTGACGCAAAGCAGCGTTTTAAGGGCAGAAATCACATTGAATGCTAAATTGCAGGCCTAAAGTGCTTTAACCTGCTGAGCGGTCTGGACGAGCTCAGCTCGTCCAACACCGCCAGAGGCTGCCGCTCAGGCCCTGCTGGGCCGATTTTTGTCAAATAAAAAGCAGCACACGCAGCCGGCACTTTGCCAGCCGCGTGTGCTGCCTGATCGCCGCCGCTCTGCGGCGATCTGCCGCGAGCAGCGGCGAAAGAGGGTCCCCCCAGCCGCCTGAGCCCAGCGTAGCCGGAACAAAAAGTTCCGGCCAGCGCTAAGGGCTGGATCGGAGGCGGCTGACGTCAGGACGTCGGCTGACGTCGATGACGTCACTCCGCTCGTCGCTATGGCGACGATATAAGCAAAACAAGGAAGGCCGCTCATTGCGGCCTTCCTTGTTTATTCTGGGCGCCGGAGGCGATCGGAAGATCGCCTCCGGAGCGCCCTCTAGTGGGCTTTCATGCAGCCAACTTTCAGTTGGCTGCATGAAATAGTTTTTTTTTTATTTAAAAAAAACCCTCCCGCAGCCACCCTGGCGATTTAATCAGAACGCCAGGGTGGTTAAAACATCTTGCATGTGTATACATCAGAGAGTGCAATTAGAGTACTGCTTCAAGCCCCTTCACCGCAGCAAAGTAATGATCACAAAGGGGTATTGACACATGTACATGCCTTTTTTTTGTTGTTGCAGCTGCACTGCAGCCAGAAAAATTAGGCAGGCATGTACACGCACCAGAAAAATTATTATAGCGGCCGTTGCTAGCAGCGGCCTTTAAAATTTAGGAGTCCGTCTGGAGTCCTGGACCCTGTTGGTGGTGGCGGAGAAGGCAAGCGGCGTGCAGGCAGAGATGCTGTGTGTGGGGACTGACAGTCTTGGGGCGGGCAGTAGCCCTCCGGTATCCATGCCTCATTCATTTTGATAAAGGTGAGGTACTGAACACTTTTATGACTTAGGTGACTTCTCTTCTCAGTGACAATGCCTCTAGCTGCGCTGAAGGTCCTTTCTGACAGGACGCTTGAGGTAGGGCAAGAGAGAAGTTGGATGGCAAATTGGGACAGCTCTGGCCACAAGTCAAGCTTGCGCACCCAGTAGTCCTGCGACTCACCAGGTTGGTCACCTCCTCAAACGGCCTCATGAGCCAGCATGCATTTCTAATCAGTGTCCAGTTGTTGGGCCAGAACATCCCCATCTCCCCAGATTGTGTCATTTTACTGTAATTGTACAGGTGCTGGGTGACGGCTTTCTCCTGTTCTAGTAGGCGAAAGAACATGACCAGGGTCGAATTCCAGCGAGTCGGGCTATCACATATCAAGCGTCTCACCGGCAAGTTGTTTCTCCGCTGAATGTCCGCAAAGCGTGCCATGGCCGTGTAAGACCGCCTGAAATGCCCACACAACTTCCTGGCCTGCTTCAGGACGTCCTCTAAGCCTGGGTACATTGACACAAATCTTTGAATGACTAGATTGAGCACATGTGCCATGCAGGGTACATGTGTCAGCTTTCTCAAATTCAATGCAGAAAGGAGATTGCTGCCGTTGTCACACACCACGTTGATCTCCAGACTCCAGCTGGTGATCCACCTGTTTGTTAAGAGCAGCTCCAGTGTGACTCTCCTCTTTGAGGCAAGACATGTCTAAGATGGCGTCGTACCTGGCATGCAGCATAGGCCCTGGGGAGCTGGGGCTGTGTAGCTGGAGAGGAGATCGCAGCACCAGTAGAGTTGAACTGCCACTCAGCCAAGGAAGAGGATGACGACAGCGAAGAGGATGTAGCAGGAGAGGAGGTGGCAGGAGGCCTGCCTGCAAGCCATGGAGGAGTCACAAGTTGGTCCGCTGCACAGCCACGTACTCCCTGCTTGCCATCGGTCACCAGGTTGACCCAATGGGCTGTGTAAGTAATGTAGCGGCCCTGGTCATGCTTGGCAGACCAGGCATCTGTGGTCAGGTGGACCCTTGACCCACTGCTGTGTGCCAGAGAGGACACCACTTGCCTCTCCACTTCACGGTACAGTTTGGGTATCGCCTTTTTAGAGAAATAATTGCAGCCTGGTATCTTCCACTGTGATGTCCCAATGGCCACAAATTTTACGAAAGGCCTCAGAGTCCACCAGCTAGTATGGTAACAGCTGGCGAGCTAACAGTTCTGCCACGCCAGCTCTCAGATGCCGGGCAAGGGGATGACTGGCAGACATTGGCTTCTTCCACTCAAAGATTTCCTTCACGGACTCCTGGCTGCTGTGGGGAGAGGAGCAGGAACCGCTCAAGGGCAGAGGCGGAGTGGAGGAGGGTGGCTGTGAAGGTGCAAGAGAGACAGCGGCTGAAGATGCTGTACCTGAAGGATGAAGAGGAGAAGGAAGGTTGCTTTTCTTTTGTGTGCTGCTTTTGCTCAGGTGCTCCTCCCATTGCAGTTTGTACCTTTTCTCCAGGTACCTCCATAAGGCACTTGTCCCTACGTGAGTGTTAGCCTTTCCACAGCTCAATTTTTGAAGGCAGAGAGAACAGATGGCATTGCTCCGATCTGAGGCAGACACATTAAAAAATTTCCAAACCGCTGAGCCCCCTGGGGTGATGGCACTATGGTGGCATCAGCAGCTGACGTTGAAGGGCATGTTGGCTGGCTGTACATAGGTGGCGATACATGGCGCCGGACACTGCCACCAGCTGTTTCTGATGACGAGCTCCCCCTGCTTCTTTCAGCAACTCGTCTCCTCCTACTCCTCTCTGACTCGACCTCTGAACTGTCCCCTTGGTCATCTTGTCTCTTAGGAACCCATGTGGGATCCGTATCAACATAATCATCGTGCCCAGCTTCGCTTGCCTCAGAAACCTCCAAAAATGCACCAACAGCAGGTACTTCATCATCCTCCTCCTCACACGTTATGTCCATAGTGTCGCCGCCTAACTCAGACATATGAGGTGGTGTAACTTGCTTAGCGCTTTCATCTGGTTGTAACAACAATGGCTGTGAATCAGTTAATTCCCCACCAATTAACTCCTGCGAAGTGTCAAATGCAGTGGATGTGGTGCTTGTGGTAGCGCTGGTGGCTGTGGAAGAGGAGGTGTTCTGTGTTAAATAGTCAACCACTACCTGACAATCTTGGGAGTTGATGGGACGTGCCTTCTTCTGAGCACTGTACTTTGGGCCAGGGCCGCACGAAATCACATCAACACGACTTGGCACAGACCTGCTGGGTTGCTCTCCTCTGGGTCTGCCTCTACCTCTGCCTCTACCTGTTTTGTCTGTTGTGTCCATATCAGGGAGGGATGAAGTGAAAGGTATGCACTGACTTGACTAATACAATGTGCAGTCACACAGGTGCAGTTAACAGGTATGCACAGAGTGGTACAGTATATCACACTGCGTGCACTCACGTAGGTAGGTGGGTGCACTGAACACAACAGGTAGGTATATGCAGTGATGAGGTTGGTGCACTGAACACAACAGGTAGGTATATGCAGTGATGGGTATTAAAATGTGCACCTGTCACACACAGACAGGTACCGGACAGGCACAGTGACAATGCGTGCGCTCAGCTCACGTAGGTTGGTGGGTGCACTGTGAACAACAGGTAGGTATATGCAGTAATGGGTATTACAATGTGCACCTGTCACACAGACAGGTAGCGGACAGGCACAGTGACACTGCGTGCGCTTACGTAGGTAGGTGGGTGCACCGAAGAGAACAACAGGTAGGTATATGCAGTAATAGGTATTACAATGTCAACCTGTCACACACAGACAGGTAGCGGATAGGCACAGTGACACTGCGTGCGCTCAACTCACGTAGGTAGGTGGGTGCACTGTGAACAACAGGTAGGTAGTTATATGCAGTGATGGGTATTACAATGTGCACCTGTCACATACAGACAAGTAGCGGACAGGCACAGTGACACTGCGTGCGCTCAGCTCACGTAGGTAGGTGGGTGCACTGTGAATAAAAGGTAGGTAGGAAGGTATATGCAGTCTGGGTATTACAACGTGCACCTGTCCAGCAAACACACACACAGGTAGTCACTGAATGTGCTGGGCCTGACAGTGGCACACACACAGTATGAATTATCTATGCAACACAAGTGTCAGTGGGACATACACAAAAAAAAAAAAAAAAAAAGATCACAAGAACAAGATTAGCTCTCAAAAGAGCTGTTGTGGGGTGCTATTTTAGCAATAAGAATCAGCAAGGAGCAAGCTAAGAAGCCTACAAGAGCCTAACTAATCTTTACCTATGAGAGTCTGCAGCAGCAGCTGTTCCTTCTCTATTTACTGCAGGCACACGAGTGAGTAAAATGGCCGGCAATGCCGGCCTTTTATAAGGGGGGAGTGGCTCCAGGAGGGAGTGTAGCCTGATTGGCTACAATGTCCCCGCTGACTGTGATGTAGAAGGTCAAAGTTGACCCTAGTAGTGCATAATGGGGGCAAACCGAACTTCCGGTAAAGTTCACCGTTCTCCGCGATCGCGAACCCCCGGAAGTTCGCCGGCAAACCGTTCGGGCCATCTCTAGCTGTGCAGTGTATTTCAACTCATTGAGAGTTAAAACTCATGGAAATGCAGGAAAATTCACAAACCCATTCATTCATTTTTACTCACTATGCAGAAGACCACAACTGGTGTGACTAAGCCAGTTACCGGGGCTGATCGGCAGCCCGCAGGGAGGACTGCGATGGATTCTTACGTGCTTATGGGGCTGGAGGAAGCCTCGGGTAAGTAAGTCTACTGACAGCTCTGGTACACTTTAAGTTTTGGCCACTGAACAATTTAGCCCAGGCGCCTGTGGCACATGCTCACACAACGCATTGTACTGGAGGTAAGTTTTTTTCGCCTGTTGGGGGGAGGCGTTGCCTTGGGATTTGCCATAAAGTAAGATGGAGTATCTGTCAGTAATGTGTATAGGGTTAGGGTATAGCAGCATACTGCCATTTTTTTTTTATTAAAGGATACCACAACTGACATGTGGCATAATGAGATAGACATGGGTATGTACAGTGCCTAGCACACAAATAACTATGCTGTGTTCCTTTTTTTCTTTCTCTGCCTGAAAGAGGTAAATATCAGGTATGTAAGTGGCTGACTCAGTCCTGACTCAGACAGGAAGTGACTACAGTGTGACCTTCACTGATAAGAAATTCCAACTATAAAACACTTACCTAGAAGAAAATGGCTTCTGAGAGCAAGAAAGAGATAAAAAAGGGGAAGATTCTTATCAGTGAGGGTCACACTGTAGTCACTTCCTGTCTGAGTCAGGACTGAGTCAGCCACTTACATACCTGATATTTACCTCTTTCAGGCAGAGAAAGAAAAAAAGGAACACAGCATAGTTATTTGTGTGCTAGGCACTGTACATACCCATGTCTATCTCATTATGCCACATGTCAGTTGTGGTATCCTTTAAGCTTTTAAATGGAACCAGAGAGGAACGGGGGGTGAAAAAAGAAACAGATTTTATACATACCGGGGGCTTCTTCCAGCCCCATAAGCCTGAATCGCTCCCACGCCGCCATCCTCAGCTTCCTGGATCCGCCGGTACCGGACCCGTCACTTCCGGCGGACGCGGGCAATTGTCCGCATCACAGGGGCTCCCTCCATACATGTACGCATGCGGCTGCGCAGTTAACAGCCACATGCGTATCTGTATGGGGAGAGCACCCTGTGATGCGGAAAATTGGCCGCGTCCGCCGGCCGACTTGCCGACTCGCGGCAATGACGGGACCCGGTGGCGGCTGATGCAGGCAGCGGAGGAGTGCGACGTGGGAGCGATCCGTGCGTATGGGGCTGGAGGAAGCCCCAGGTATGTATATTGCATCCTCTCTGGTTCCCTTTAAGTCTAGTTTAACTGCGGCAAACTGAGCACTTTGATGGTAAAAAGAATATTAACTATTCACTATGGACTTTGCTTTTGAGGCTAGGTTCACAGTGATCAGTTGCATAATGCAATCATAATAATGTGTTATAATAAGTGTGAACTGCAATGGAAACTGGAAATAGACTTTAATACAAAGCCTGCATGCAGCGAGTTACAATAACACGATCAGTTACTGTGAAGAGGCCCATAGAATTGTATGGACAGTGAAGTTGATATTAGAGATGTTAGCAAACTCTTTGCTAGCGAATCTCTATGTGCAAATACTACTTCCGGGTCGCTATGACCCGGAGTAGTACAGCTACGCTGGGCCGGCTGTGCACCTCTTTGGTCGCGCGCCTGTTGCCGGACACTCTCTGCGCGTGAGTGTGACGTCACTCATGACGTCACGCACATGCGCAGAAAGTGCCCGGCAACAGGTTCCCGAACCATTCGCTGACATCTCTAGTTGACACGCATAATTTTTCCGCAACACAACTGACCACTGAACAGGGCCTATGGGTTGGTTTGTTTTTTCTGAGATTTACAAAGTCAACTTTTCTGTTTCCTGAGAGTTTTTAGCCACTTTTTCTTTTTACTGCAGCAGTAAAGTGAGACACTTATGTTTACATTTCCTTTTAAGGCATCCAAGGCAATAGCACCGAGCCCTCCTCTTCACAAAATGTGAATGAAGTAGAGCTCCCCATCATGGCACAAATTACAGTGAACTCATCCACAACACAGGAGATGGTACGGGCCGAAGAAGAGATCTCCACATCGGCCAATCAGCCCACGAGAACGGGATCTCTTGCTCTGTTCTTCAGGAAGGTGTGCATGACTTGTACTGGAGGACTGGGAGGGAAACACTGATCTTTTCCAGTATTGTAAGAGATGATTTATATTGCTTCTCTGTTCTTAGGTTTATTACTTGGAAAGTACACGGCTCAATGATCTATGCCAGAAGCACACAATACCCGAAAATGTAAAAGGCAAAATTTGGACGGTGTTTGAACATTCGCTAGTTCACTGTACAGACCTAATGAAAGACAGACATCTTTGTCAGATGCTACTATGTGCAGTCTGCATTATGGCTAAGGTTAGACTTTCCCTAAACACCGTATTCCTCTGCCCTGGTTATTTTATATACTATACTTTCTGTGTGGTGGTCACTACTGTGTTTTGCCCATTAACCCTGTTGAGGACCACAGGTTTATACCCCCCAGCACTTCACAAATTTAGGCCTTGTTCACATTGGCTTCCGATCTCGTTAGCGTTGGGCGTTTTTTGACGCAATTTTTTTTTGCAAATCCCGGCGCTTGGGTGGGCGGTGCATTTTTGTTAAAAGAGCTTTTCAAGACGCTTTTCCACAGTGGTGTGAGCTTTTTGACCCGGAAAAGAATAAATACAATGTATTTATTGTTAAAAACGTGAAAGCGATTTTGTGAGCATTTTGCATTTTTCCTACATCTTCTATTGAGGTGCAATCACCTCAAAAAAGGTACAGGCACTGCTTTGCTGAGCGCACTGGAAACAAACAGCTCAGATGTGAACCCTGTCATAGGGAATCATTGCACCAGCGTTTTTAGGGCAATTTTGAAAATTGCCTGCACTTGAAAAAAGGGCAACAACGCCCCTAGTGTGATCGAGCACTTAATACTTTATTGCTCGGCCATGCAACTTAGCACTCAAATGAATTTTACCTCCTTTTCTTCCCATTAATAGAGCTTTCTTTTGGTGGTCTCTGATTGCTGCTGCAATGTTAATTTTTTTTTATAAATACAAGATGATTTTTTTTTTTTAATTAAAAAAACCCCTATCACTTTTATTCCCTGCTTCCCCTCTAAACTGGCCCTAGACTGCAATCTGTACACTACACTAAACTCTCATAGGCAATAGCCTATGAGAGGAATTAGATTGTGAGACGTTAGGAGGGACAGTTAAGAGACAAGGCTGTCCCCTGTACAGCGCTGCTCTAAATCGCAGCACTGTACACGTTTGTCATTTTTTATAATTCAGCCTGCTAGCTCCAATTGCCGCTGGCAGGCTGAACATGGACCCCAGCTGTGTTCAAGTGCAGCGAACGTTCCCTGCTAACCCTGCCTCCAGGACTTTGATGCCAAACGGTGTTATGCGGTCCTGGGGGCGCCACTCTCCCTCCCCGTCGGGAGGTGGTTAAAGGATAAAGGTGGCCTCTAACTATACAATTTGCCAATCGATCATTTATGAACGATTATTCGTATGAACCATCGGAAATGATCATTTGGGACCACTAACATGCTAAAATCCCCTAATCAATCTGATCAGAATAATGAGATTAATGCCATCAATCTGATCAGATTTGTTAGGAGATTTTTGTCTGTTAGTGGTTCTGAACCTTTATTTCCGATCGTTCGTGCCAATAATCATTCGTAAACGATCATTCAGCAAATTGTATCAGTGGCCACCATAAGTGTACTCATAAAGCAATGGACCCTTGTCTGTAGGTCCCTAGAGCGCTGGAGTAAGTTGATGGAACAGTTCCACTCCCCCTGTAGAAACTCATAGTAGAGATCCCTCAAGCAACAATTTGGTACCTAGAGGCTAATGATGACATTAGTTTGCATCCAGAGGTATTAGTACCATCGGAGCAGCCCCGCCACTTCAGGGCGTCAGGACTTCTCATTACCATGGAGCACCCTTTGCACAGAAGTGGTGCAGGCATTACCTCCTCCAGCTAGGGGTCTGCCCAGTTTGCACCAAACGCTGATAGGGTATATATACATTGCTCAAAAAAATAAAAGGAACACTTAAACACCACAACTTAACACCAAGTCAATCACACTTCTGTGAAAACAAACTGTTCACTTAGGTAGCAACACTGATTGACAATCAATTTTATATATAATAAATGTGTCAGAGGCGCCCCAGCCAGTGTTACTACACCGCAAAGGAAGTATTATCGCAGCTGTGCAAGGATGAATCCTGTAATCCAAATTGCAGACTTGTATAGTAAGGCACAGCGCAGAAAAGGGGCTCGATTCAGTAAGCAGTGCTAACTGTTAGCACGCTTCTGAAAAGGCCATTATCACGCCTTAACTCAGTTTGGGAGTTTTAAAATCAGATCGCACGCAAAGAAGTGCCCATTCACATCTATGCGACGTTCCGCGCGCACCGCGCCGTGCGCGTGCAAAGTTTTGCGCACGGGTCTTTGCGCGCGATCTGATTTTAGAAACCGTGCTAACCTACTTAGCACCCTGGTTAGCACGCCTAAAGTCTTTAGGCATGCTAAGTAGGTTAGCACCGTTTACTGAATCAAGCCCAAGTTCTTCTAATGCTGTATAGTTGTCCACTTGGCCACCAGTATGTGCACTCAAGGTGCAAAAAGACAAAACAAGGATGCCATCAGTGGTATTTAGATTGCTCTCTTTATTTCTGGATAAAAAGGCAGCCAAGGTACAGGAGGTTACACTTACTTCTTGAGGGCCCTAATCCACTTAGGACCCCCTTTGGTGTATTGTGCTTCCCACCCAATGTAGTACTGAGCCCACTCACAATGGACCTCGGTGTGTGCATGCCTGCTCTTGGGCAGCACACACTGAGGTTGATTGTGTGAGTGGGAAGCGCAGAGAGTTTCGCGATTTAAAGCGATCCCTACACGCTCAAAAAAGCGGTCTAGTGGGTTCCAGGCCTAATGGTCTGCTCGCAGCTCTGCATATGTGTTTTAGGCACATTTTACACGTTTTAATTGTTTTTTAAAGCATTTTACGTGTGTTTTTTTTTTACATTGAAAATATTGGTTCAGGTGCCATATTTTAGGTGAAGGAGAAAGTCATATGGGCAGAATTGTGAATGGACTCCAAGATACAATCTTGTATTTTCTACACCCTTACAGATGACAAAGGAAGAGCGGCTGTACCAGGAAATCATGGAGCATTACATAAATCACCCCTTTGCACCTATGCATGTAAGTATGTCTTAGAATGGATTACCCGGTAGAGCAGTTCCATCATCTCTCTTCTCCAGTTTATGCAAGCTCCACACACTGGGGGTACCAGTTCCCTGGCAGTTATGCATGTTCGGGGGCTTTGCCACTTAGAAAATCAGTAACTGGCAACCCAAAGTCTCACCCTGGGTAGCTTTTTGCAGTCAGTGCCCTTAACCTCCCTGGCGGTATCATTTCCAGATTTTTCCAAAAGCGGTGCATTCACAAGCTTTCAGACCCTAAAAATTATACCGCTTGATAGATCTGCGGCAGCCCTGCACATTCCACACCTCCGATGGATCCAACTCGGGATTACTGCTCTGAGCTGCGGATTTCCGTCCCGAGCCTGACTCGGGGTTACCGCTAAGGAGGTTAATTAAGTAATTAAGTAGACCTGAATAGATCATGTAGAACAATAGTAAGACGTCTTTTCCACAGACTGTTGATAGGCAGTGAAATGCCTCTCAAACTTGCACAATTGCATGCTGCTGCCTGGTAACTGCTTGCTGAGCACACAGCTCAACAGTCCGTGGAAAAGAGGCCTAACAGCTTGAACCACACTGCATTCCAGTGGCATAGCTAGATGACCATGGAAACTCAATGCAAATAATAACTGGGCCTCTCCAGCACAGTCCCACCCCATGCACTGCCACTCTGGCATAGCCACACCCTTAGAGCTGGTCCACACTGGAGACATTTGCACTTCCTGATCACCAGCCACCGGCAAAGCGATAACTCAGTGTCACCCTATGAGGGTGTTCTCACAGCACCGTTTAGATTTTTAGAAAATAGAAATCTTGCAGTGTGAACTAAACCTCAGGCCGGCTTCCTACTGTAGACTGGCTGCAGCGCTTCGGTCCGGACCATGCGCCGCGCAAAACAGACCTTCGAGGATTATCGCGTTAGTGCGTGATAATCCCCGTCTGGCTGAGATCCAAATAGGAAGTGATGCTTGTTTGCGGTCACTTCCTGTTTCTGGTATACTGAGGTGCACGGAAGCATATTGTAACAAATACACTTCCTTCATGCTCGCTGCCAACTTTTTTAAAATCACTGTGTCGCCATAGACCTATATGACTTCTGGTTTGACGCAGATTGCCACTAGAGTTGGGCGAACAGTTCGGCTGTTTTAGCCGAACTGTTCGGCTGCCCAAGCTGTCATGTCGCCGTGGCTCTTACTACTTCCGGGTCGCAATGACCCGGAGTAGTACGTCTGCGCTGGCCCGGCGGAGCGCGTCCTAGATCGCGCTCCCGTTGCCGGGCACTCTCTGCGCATGTGTGTGACGTCATGAGTGACGTCACACACATGCGCAGAGAGTGCCCGGCAACGGGAGCGCGATCTAGGACGCGCTCCGCCGGGCCAGCGCAGACGTACTACTCCGGGTCATTGCGACCCGGAAGTAGTAAGAGCCACGGCGACATGACAGCTTGGGCAGCCGAACAGTTCGGCTGCAGTTCGGCTAAAACAGCCGAACTGTTCGCCCAACTCTAATTGCCACATGGTAAAATAGGTATGCGCTTGCGTTAGATAAGGAACTTCTGGCGCAGCGTACCGCAACATGGGGAGAGTGAACTCCCCCATAAACTTTTTAAATAAATTTACCGCAACGCCCCAGTGTAAAAGGGAACTCGGATGTTGCCACCACTCATATAGCCTCGCACCCGATATTGCGTCTCCAAGGACTATCCCCCAGCACAGCCACACCTCAAAGGAATCATCAGGCAACTATATAGGAAATCAGATTTACTTACCTGGGGCATTCTCCAGCCCCTCGCAGCTGTCTGTCCCACACTGATAGCTCCGTTCATACTGCGCAGTACGCCATGGACAACGTTGGCTGTGCCTGCGCAGTATGCTGTGGATAACGTGGACTTGATTGATAGCAGCGCTTCATGCAGGCGCAGTAAGGGAGACCTCGAGGTCGTCCTCTGCACCGTGCGGAGACCCGTCCCATGCTGCGTTCCAAGCTACATCAGGTGACTACTACGCTTACTCCTTCAAACCGGATTTCATCCGGTGCTCATCACTGCTTACAGGCTACCAGCGAGACCCTGGACTAGGGGCTGGAAGGAGCCCCAGGTATGTATAACCACATTTCTTTTTTTGGCCTTGTAAGTCTTAAAGGCTGGGAAGAAGGTCCCGGGGGGGCTTTTAGGTATGGGGGGGGGGGGGAAGCAGTGGATATCAGGGCAAGGGATAGTATATGACTGCTCCCCCATTTCTCTCTCTGGTATCCTTTAAGGGCTGGGACCCACTATGCGCGGTTTGGCAGCGCTTGCCAATCACTAGCAATGGGCAAAGCAGTTTGCCAGTGGATCACAATGGGGGATCACAATGGATCCCACTAGCAATCACAAAATCGTGCTTGCAGCAGTTTGGTAGCATTCCCTCAGTGATTGCATCAGCAGCTATAGTAGTCAAATCACAATTGCTCCAATGATTGCAAGCGCTTTGCGCTTCCGCAAAGCACCCATAATAGGTCCCAGCCATGAATCTGCTGTGAGCTGCTTTATACACACTCACCAGGAGGCAGTGCGACAGAAACAAGCTTGCTGGAGTGTAGTTGCAGACGGGCTCCTGCTGCAGTTTCTTTGTAAGTTTGCTCACACCAATAAACAAAATACAAATGAAACATTGGCTATCTGCCTCCTAACTTCCTCAATTTGTCATACTGTCTGACTAATGTAACGGAAAATAGTCAAGATCACTGCAAAGTAAAACAGGGCAACTTACTGAAGTTGATTTTCAAGATGTGCAGCAGTGCAGAGCTCCTTTCTATCAGCCTTCAATCACTGACTGAACATACAGGGCTTCTGGCCTACATGGCACACCTGTGTGTAATCACCCACAGGCAGAAAAACCTGGACATGGCTCCAGCTATTCCCTGGCCAACTTCAGGACCCTGAGGGAGCCTGGGAACACACTTCGCATAAACGCTAGCGTTGTGGAAAATGCAGCGGTTTTGCATACAATGGTGGTCAATTGGCCGCATAAAAAAAACACGGTACTTATCCGTTAGCCGGGCGCATCCTCTAGGTGGCGACAAAACTCCACCAGAGTTACATCTTTCCCTACTATCCATGTCGGCCTGGAGGGGGAATAGTAATTAGCGCCACCTGCCGGATGCGCCCGGCTAACGGATAAGTACCAAAAACACATATAAAAAAAAGGTACTTATCCGTTAGCCGGGCGCATCCGGCAGGTGGCGCTGTTGTAGCGAATTTCATTCATGCTTAGTTAACGTAGTGCTGTGTGAATGGAAGCGCCGCAGGTGGCGCTAATTACATTGATACGGCACATAACAATAACAGTGTTAATGGGAACTAATATGTATTTCAAGTGGCCGGAACTGTTACTTAATGCAATTAAAATGAAGGCGGCGGCAATGTAACAGATGAAGCCGCCGCCTTCGTCTGTTCTTCGTCTTCTTCTCCCCCTTTGCCCTCCTCTGGCTTCTATACAATGCTGGCAGCTGGGGGGGACACGCGTCTCCCCCCAGAGTCGTTCGTCGCAAGAAAACAAACAGGATTCCCTTCCGCGACGAACGACTCTGGGGGGAGACGCATGTCCCCCCCAGCTGCCAGCATTGTATAGAAGCCAGAGGAGGGCAAAGTGGGAGAAGAAGACGAAGAACAGACGAAGGCGGCGGCTTCATCTGTTACATTGCCGCCGCCTTCATTTTAATTGCATTAAGTAACAGTTCCGGCCACTTGAAATACATATTAGTTCCCATTAACACTGTTATTGTTATGTGCCGTATCAATGCAATTAGCGCCACCTGCGGCGCTTCCATTCACACAGCACTACGTTAACTAAGCATGAATGAAATTCGCTACAACAGCGCCACCTGCCGGATGCGCCCGGCTAACGGATAAGTACCAAAAAAACTCCTATGCGTTTTGTATGAGTTTTATAGTATGCGTTTTAAAAAACGCTGGTTTTTTAGCATATTTTTTTAAAAACGCATCAAAAACGCACATCATGAAAGTCAATGGTGACGCAATGTAATGCGTTTTGTATGCATTTTTATATGTGTTTAAAAAACAAAACAAAAACAATGTTTTCTGATGTATTTCCACTTTCTGTGGTCTTCCTAGTGATTTGCATAAAACGCATGGAAAACGCATACTCGTTTTGTATATGTAAACCGCAAATACGTTCAAACGCATGCAAACCACAAAAAAGCATGTATGCAAACAAAAACGCAAATGCATACAAAGCGCAATACAAATGCACAAACGTATATGCATAAAAACGCAACGTTTCCCGCACTGATGAGATGTAACAGGGTAGGAACACACTAAGCAGAATCGCATATGTGCTTTGCATAGCACATAGTGGAAAACGCATGTGATTCTGCCTGGTGTGTTCCTTCCCACACAGAGAAGGTGAAAAAGCTTTGTGAATCATTGCTTCACATATTTCCTACCAAATACTGTGACACTCTGTCACACTGCATGAATCACTTCAGTACCAGCAGTCTCTGGCCCCTTAAGGAACAGATACTGCTGGTACAAAAAACGTGGCTCACCGATGTCTTGCCACATGGACCGGTCACTCTCACCGCTCTCCCGTCGTCAATGTGAGTGGCTCACTGTGATCACAGGGTCAGGAGCCAATGAAATCGGCTCCTGACTGGCTCACAGAGCTCTGCTGCCATATCAAGGGTAGGGAATGGCGTGATTGGTGGTAGCGGGGGCATGGCTGTGTGATGCGCTAACTGAAATCTACGTCCTGGCAGGGATAACAGGTCTCAAGCAGGGCATAGATTCGCGCAGAAGCGGCTAAGATTGAGCCTTAAGGTGGCCATTAATGATACAATTTGGCGAACAGTTATTTACAAACGATTATTCGTAATGAATGATCAGAAATATTCACTTGGGATCACTAATGGACGAAAATCTCCTCACCATTCCGAAAATCGGATCTGATGAAAAAAATTGTACAACCTTGGCTGGGCAACTTTAGGCAGATTAGGTCACTGTGATTGAATCTGGGAAAGACTGATGTCCTAACATGGCCGCTCGATTGTAATTGTGATAGATTTCCAGCTACAGTCGATCAAAATTATAGTTCGGACAGGACAATAAATTTTGGTCACGTCTGGTGACAAGCCCCCCCAGCTAATAGTCCTTCCCCGGGAGGCCCTGCAATGGACCGCTCTCACTATTCACCTGTCTGGCCGCTGCACTCCCTACTGTGTCTTCCCATCATCTCCTCGGTGCCCCTACTCAGTGACCAGGTGGTGAAGCACTACAACTTGGGGAGGCCTGGCAGGGGCACAACAAGACTTAACAGGGCAAAGACGGTAGCATGGGGTACCCTTGATTCCCGAACCCCATACATGTCACGTGATCGGGAGCCAGCGAATGGCAGCAGAGAGTGTCCTGCTGTTAAGCAGCATTTAGAAACAGGAGAAAATTAAACATGCTCCCCCACACGGTTTTTGTAAACCAACAGGGAGGGTTTTTTGCTAATTGGCTGCACTAGTGTTTGGGGAGTGGGAGAAGGGGCCCCCAAAGCCTCTGGGCCCCCCTGCGATGGCAGGGGTTGCAGGGGTGATTGCTACACCCATGCCCAGAGGGCCAGCAACCAGCTCTGGGAGAGTCGCTGTAGCCTTGATCCAAAGGATTTTTAACCACTTGCCGACCGCGCACTCATAACGCGCGTCGGCAAAGTGGCAGCTGCAGGACCAGCGATGCAGATTTGCGTCGCCGGCTGCAGGCTAATTAATCAGGAAGCAGCCGCTCGCGCGAGCGGCTGCTTCCTGTCAATTCACGGCAGGGGGCTTCGTGAATAGCCTGCGGGCTGCCGATCGCGGCTCGCAGGCTAAATGTAAACACAAGCGTAAATAATCCGCTTTGTTTACATTTGTACAACGCTGCAAACAGTAGCAGCGTTGTACCAGATCAGCGATCCCCAGCCAATCAGCGGCCGGGGATCACTCTCACATGACAGGCAGGAGCCTGTTAGAGGCTGCACAGGACAGATCCGTTCCTGTGCAGCCTCCGATCTCCGGGGAAGGGAGGGAGGAGAGGGGGAATCCTGCGGTGGATGGGGCTTTGAGGTGCCCCCCGCTGCCACCCACACGCATGCAGGAGCGATCAGACCCCCCCAGCACATCATCCCCCTAGTGGGGAAAAAAGGGGGGCGATCTGGTCGCTCTGCCTGGTGTCTGATCTGTGCTGGGGGCTGTAGAGCCCACCCAGCACAGATCAGCGAAAACAGCGCTGGTCCTTAGGGGGGGGGGGGGTAAAGGCTGGGTCATCAAGTGGTTAATAGATCTCATGCTAAAATATATTTAAAAAAGCAGCCCAGCAGAGTCTCATCCCCTACCTATCTATATGTTTCCCTGCTCAGTGTTTAATAAAGCATTTAACCCCCCCATACATTTTTTCCAGTGTCTTTACAAAAGTGTTAAATAAAAGAACAGCAAGAAATTGTTTGTTACTGCAGGCAAGGCAGAGTGATCAGAGGCACATGTGGTCTTTATAAACACACTGAGGGTGGAGGAAACGTGAAATGCTTTACCACACAATGAGCAGAGAGGAACACCTCCGAAAAATAAGTAGCTGCAGTGCTGGACACTAAGAGTTCATGTCTTACTAACATGGGGAAGGGGGGAAGTGAACAGGGTCAGGTGATGGCTCTGTTTTTGTGATGCAGTGCTATTTACTAACTGGGAAATTACTACTGCCCTAGCAGCTGCCTGTTTTTGAAGTGATCCATTTGTCTAATAACTGATTTTTCTAAAAGGTAATTTCTCTCAGACCTGGATCCAACTTGAAAGCGCAAAACACTATCGCGATTTGCGATAGTGTTTTGCAAGCGATTTTGGGAGTGATTTCCCTGCTTCCATACAATTCATTAGAATGGAAACGCTCCCAAAATGTTGCATGTCCTGCAATTTCCTTAATCGCAATCGCTCTAGTGGAATCTGTCAAATCCATTTACATTGGCAGAGCGTTTAAGGAAAACGCTAGTGATTGAAAGCGCTCCTTAAAAATTCAAAAAAACACTCTAGTGGGTTCCAGGCCTGAAACAGCTGCATCAAATATGAAAAGTGTGAGTAAAAGCCTACCATTAGGGTCTCTGCACCTTTAGGCTCTGTTCACATCTAAAATCAAAAATCAGTGACAGCAGCGATATTCAACTTTTGTGCACTTCCCCCCCCCCCCCCTCCAGGTGCTCCACTGCTAGCTATGATTTTGTTCAAATCGCTTTTGTAAGAGCTTTTGCAGAGCGATTCCATTGTTTCACTTCCTGACGTCAGTCAGGAAGTGAACTCTTTGACCCGGAAAGTAATAAATACAACGTACTTATTCTTAAAAATGCAAACACAATCACCGGATAAAAAAAACAAAAACAATTTGTGAGCGTTTTGCGTTTTCCTATACCTTCCATTGTAGCAAAATCACCCCGAAAATGGTACAGGCACCGCTTTGCAGAGCGCAAAGTGGATGAAACGCGGTGATCTAAACCTTCTCATGGAGATTCATTGTAAAAGCGTTTTGTGGGCGATTTTGAAAATCGCCTGTGCTTGAAAAAAGGGTGAAAACACCCCTGATGTGAATGACCCCCTACTCTTGTAGGGTGAAGTAGGCCGTCAAGTCACGCTAAAGGTCTTTCCCTGGAGGGTAAAAAATCAGCGTCTGAGCATTTTTTTAAGTGAAGAAACAAAAAGCTGTTTTTGACTTTGGAGTGGTTTACCTGTACAGGCTTTGAATAGATTTAATTGCTTTACATAAATGTGATGTCATTACTCTTTTCGCAGGAGGGTCATTTATCACTGAGGGAGAACGATCACATTGGAACCAGCCAAAATCTGGAACTGACTGACAGTGGTAAGAAAATGGGCAGGAGAATAATGTCTAAAGCAGAGTTGTACAGGTCCAGACCTTAAAGTGAACCTTAAGCCAGAAAAAAAAAATGAGTTTTACTCACCTGGGGCTTCTACCAGCCCCCTGCAGCAGTCCTGTGCCCTCGCAGCCACTCACTAATCCTCTGGTCCCCCGCTGCCAGCTAGTTTCGTTTTTGCCGACAGGCCCGACAGGACTGGCCACACGTATCTTTTTCCGCATTCCCGGCTGTAATTAGCGCTATTGCGGACCGCAACTCGTACAAAAATACGCGTTGCCGCATATCTACGCGGTCCGCAATAGCGCTAATTACAGTCGGGAATGCGGAAAAAGATACGTGTGGCCAGTCCTGTCGGGACTGTCGGCAAAAACGAAACTAGCTGGCTGCGGGGGACCAGAGGGTTAGTGAGTGGCTGCGAGGGCACAGGACTGCTGCAGGGGGCTGGTAGAAGCCCCAGGTGAGTAAAACTTTTTTTCTGGCTTAAGGTTCACTTTAAAGCGGACCTAAACTCTTCAACAGAAGAGACTGGAAACACAGAGAAAACCACCCTGTGTGCATTTAGAGATCACTTTAGCTTGTTTGAAGGACTTCCGAGGCCAAGTGTTTAAAAAAAAAAAAAAAAGTTATGCACCTGTATAACTTTGGAGGACACGGAGGACGCCGTCCGCGCCGTTCCGCCGGGTCCCCGCCGCTCATAGCCCCCACGGACGGCTCCCGACCCCACGGCCAGGGTCGGGCTCTCCTGCCTGTATAAAGATGGCCGCCGGCCCTGGCCGCAGCTGCGCACTCCGCATAGCCTCTAGTGCGGCTGCCCCTGCTGAATATAAGCTCTGAAGCGAGATTTATTCTCGCTTCAGAGTCTCTTTAAGTAGTGATAAAGATGCTGCGTAATATGTTGGTGCTTTATAAATACAATACATAAATAAATAAATAGGCGAATGATTGGGAGGTGAAAGTTGCTCGAATGCATAAAGTTAACACCACTGTAGGCTGAAGTGGTTAAACACGCCTGTCAGCATACACATTTGTGTGGGGTTCGGGCATCTAGCCTGTAAGTACCTTATACTTGTGCACTGTATAAGATTATCTATAGTGTTGTGGGTTGTTAGTTCCTGTTCTGCCCTGGCTCAGCACATGGAGAGACACTGTTTATATAGAGAGTTGGTATATTCTATAAATAAACATTGTGTCAGTTGTCCTGCCTCCGTGACTACTGAATACAACAATTTGGAAAGTTCTTCTTCAAGATCAACAATATATTTGGGTATTCCACACTATAAATCATAACGAATGTGGCTCCTATACCTATTTTAACTCTGAGTATAACAACTCCATTCTGCAATACCAGCAGTTGGCAAAACACCTCCTCAGTAGTGATACATTTTGTCCATAACAGGGCTGAGCCCTTGTGGGTCTACAAAATCAGGTGAAACTCCAACTACAGTTATCCAGCCTGTACCCTCGGTAAATGTGGCTGCTTCCAAAAAACTCCATTAATTCATGGGTCAGTCTATGATAAAATGTGTGTGCGTGTGTTTGTGTGCATGTCTACTGTCACTTAGGAGGGTCCCTAAAAGTGACAACACGAAGTGCAGTTGGATGAAGAGGTAAGGTAGAACTGCAAAGTATACGGTCTTACCATCAGTTAGGTTACAACGATCATCTACATCTACAGCCAATTTAAAGAGTCAGGCTAGGTTCACAGTGGTCAGTTGTATGACATGTGTTAGAATGAGTGTGAACTGCAATGTAGACTGGGCATAGACTGTAATAAAAAGCCTGCATGCAGCGAGTTAGAATAACATAATCAGTTACAACACAATACTATGAACAGGTCCATAGAATTGTATGATAACTGATCACTATGAACAGGGCCTAACTGTTTTCTTCACAGTGTAATTTGCCTTTTTAAAACAGAAGAAATTTGTGATGATTTAACTTTAACTGAATATGCAAATTATCTCTTTATTCCCCTGAAACCAGGCTTGCATGGTGAACCACTGATGTATAGCAAGCCTGTAACTTTAAATTTTACAGAGCCACATCAATCCAACATGCAGACAGCCTGTTTCGGACTGCTGGTCCTCCTCAGCCTGCAAGCCTGGCTTTAGGCTACTTTCCCACCAAGACGTTGCGTTTTAGGGGACATTATGGTCGCATAACGTGCCCCTAACGCAACGCGTGGTGGTGTTGAAGTTGGACATCAGATTGAGCTGCGTTATGCAGCTCTCAAAGCAGCCGCTCCAGCTTAGTGATAGGAAGTCCGGATCTTTTTAAGGATTCAAATCATTTGAATCGGATCATTGAAAAGATCCGGATCTTTGAACCAAATCATTTGAATCATTTTACTAGGGAAGCAGACTGGGGGTGAAATGACTAGCAGGACAGGACTTTCCCTGCACTGTACATTCTGTATGTTCCTGTTTCTTCCAGACAGACATCCACTGTGAACCGAATCTTTCATTGTGATGATCCGGATGATTCGACTCACAAAAAAGATCCGGATCAAATGAACGATTCGTTCATGATCCGGACAACACTACAGTCCCACTATGAGTCTCCACAGTGCAGTGAATATTAATTAGCCATGTGGCTGGCTGCGGAGGAGGAGGGGAGACCTCCTCCTCCAACATTACTGAGCATGTGCAAAGAGTCTAACGTGGCTTAGCCCAGTATAACGTACAGCATGCAGCACTTTGTTTAAACGTTCTGCGTTACTATGTAACGCAACGTGTGCACTGTGAACAGCCCATTGATTTATCATTGCTGTGAGTTAGGCTGCGTTACTGACTGCTGTAACGTGGGACTTTAACGTCCCACTGTGAAACCAGCCTTAGAGGCATAAAGTGATAATTTGCATATTCAATAGTCATGCATTGTGGGCGAGCACAGTCACTTACTTAAAGCTGAATTATCACAAATACCTTCTATTTTAAGAAGGCTAATCACACTGAGCATTGCTTTTTTTAGTGGGAGGGTTTTTCGGTCTCTTTTTAGTCCCATATACTTTCCTAGTAGTTTTAAGTTATCCTGAGCTGCTTGGGTAGTCTGTTTTCTTCACAGAAACATTAAAACTAATTCCTGATGATAAATAATTCAAATGTAGTATATCGCTCATAGTTTTCCTCAGACAGTTTGAACAACCCCAGCAGTTTCCTGTTGGTTTACATGCAGCGTTTTGACACTGATCATCCCTGATCCGGCAATGCCAGGGTTGTTCAACTCTAGTCCTCCAGGGCGATATCCTTGCAAGCATTTTGGTATGGTCAGGCGTTTTACATAGTGAGCCACTCCTTACGTCATTTGATCCCATCTGTTAAACACAGACAGCTACTGTATACTAAAATGTGTGAGGATATGGGCCCACTAGGATGGAGTTGGACAACCAGGAATCAACTAAAATAGTCTGTAATAAAGTGTTTCTTTTGCCTTCGCAGAATCGCAGAGTTCTCAAACCATGACCCATGCTGATGGTGTTACAGATGCCCAACCACAGAGGGGAGATCGTGTAACATTTTATGAAACCTATGAGGAACAAGTAAAGGAATTTGCAGAAAAAATTGCCACGATACCCAATGGACGCCTGGTATGAACTTTGACAAAACAATTTGGATGGGGATCATTGCTCCATTAGATAAATATTTATTTAATGGAGAACAATGTTCTCTCCTTGCATATGCTCAAACTGTGTTTATCCTAAATGTGTGTTGGTTGAAAATGGGGTAAACTTTTTTTTTTTTTTAAATAAAAACACTACCTGTCCTGTAGGTATTCTGGCTGAAATTTGATGAGAGGTTGATGACTGGAGTGCCCACACTGCCCACTAGGAAGGAGAAGAGATGATTAGTGCAGAGACTTTACTGTACTCTCTATTATCTGCAGGCAGCGATGATCCAGTGGAATGCAAAAGTTCGGGCAACCTTGTTAATTGTCATGATTTTCCTGTATAAATTGTTGGTTGTTAGGATAAAAAATGTCAGTTAGATATATCATATAGGAGACACACACAGTGATATTTGAGAAGTGAAATTAAGTTTATTGGATTTACAGAAAGTGCGCAATAATTGTTTAAACAAAATTAGACAGGTGCATAAATTTGGGCACCACAAAAAATAAATAAAATCAATATTTAATAGATCCTCCTTTTGCAGAAATTGCAACCTCTAAACGCTTCCTGTAGGTTCCAATGAGAGTCTGGATTCTGGTTGAAGGTAATTTGGACCATTCCTCTTTACAAAACATCTCAAGTTCATTCAGATTTGATGGCTTCCGAGCATGGACAGCTCTCTTTAACTCACACCACAGATTTTCAATTATATTCAGGTCTGGGGACTGAGATGGCTATTCCAGAATGTTGTACTTGTTCCTCTGCATGAATGCCTTAGTGGATTTTGAGCAGTGTTTAGGGTCGCTGTCTTGTTGAAAGATTCAGCCCCAGCGCAGCTTCAGCTTTGTCACTGATTCCTGGACATTGATCTCCAGAATCTGCTGATACTGAGTGGAATCCATGCACCCTTCAACTTTCACAAGATTCCCAGTCCCAGCACTGGCCACACAGCATGATGGGAGGGACCACCACCATATTTTACTGTAGGTAGCAGGTGTTGTTCTTGAAATGCTATGTTTTTCTTCCATGCATAACGCCCCTTGTTATGCAGAAATAACTCCATTTTAGTTTAATCAGTCCACAGCACCTTATTCCAAAATCAAGCTGGCTTATCCAAATGTACTTTAGTATACCTCAAGCTGCTCTGTTTGTGCTGTGGGTGGAGAAAAGGCTTTCTCTGCATACAGCATCTCCTTGTGTAAAGTGCGCTGAATGTTTAACCAATGCACAGTGACTCCATCTGCAGCAAGATGGCCTTTGGTGCTAGTCTGTGGGATGACTCTGACTGTTCTCACCATTCGTTGCTTCTGTTTATCCGAGATTTTTCTTGGTCTGCCACTTCGAGCCTTAACTTGAACTGAGCCTGTGGTCTTCCATTTCTTCAATATGTTCCTAACTGTGGAAACAGACAGCTGAAATCTCTGAAACATCTTTCTGTATCCTTCCCGTAAACCATGATGGTGAACAATCTTTTACTGCAGGTCATTTGAGAGTTGTTTTGAGACCCCCATCTTGCTACTATTCAGAGAAATTTAAAAGAGGAGGGAAACTTACAATTGACCCCCTTAAATACTCTTTCTTATAATTGGTTTCACCTGTGTATGTAGGTCAGGAGTCACTGAACTTACCAAGCCAATTTGAGTTCCAATAATTAGTTCTAAAGATTTTGAAATCAATAAAATGACAACAGTGCCCAAATTTATGCACCTGCCAAATTTTACTTAACCAATTATTGCACACTTTCTGTAAATCCATTAAACTTAATTTCACTTCTCAAATGTCACTGTGTGTGTCTTCTATATGATATATTTAACTGACATTTTTTATCGTAACAACCAACAATTTATACAGGAAAATCATGACAATTAACAAGGTTGCCCAAACTTTCGCATCCCACTGTAATCTAGTATGTTAGGGTGGGGGCAGGGGTTAAGGTTAGTTTTAGGCATTAAGAGGTAGGGTTCTGTGTGAGAATAGGCTAGAACAAAGAAAAATATCAGATATTCTACTATAGTGAATAATAGAATATTGGTAACCTGTCCAATATTCTATGGCCATTATTTTACGCCCATTTCTACGTGCGCCACTTTCATAGATATACATGGGAGTGAGAAAACAGCCTTCGGGTGTAGAATCAGTTGAATTGGGTGCAAGCACCCAGCTGACAGGTCGGGCACCGGTCTGCTACTAGTTTGGCTTAACAGTTTCAGGTACTAATAGCTGATAAGCTAGTAGTAGCTGATCAGTTAATAGTTCGGGAAGAGGATCTGGTTCATACTAGACGATTGCCTATCATTCGCCAATTGTCTAGCGCATCACTAAATAGCTGATTGGCAACATGTTAGACTATGAACAGCCAAATACCCATTATAGGCATACATGTTGGCACGCAGCAGATTGGACCCCAGAGATCAGGGTTTAGTGTTAGAATATGGTGTCAAGTAAATCGATAGTATCAGGAATAATATTTTACCAACTTTTTAACTATCAGCTTTAACCACTTGAGGACCGCAGTGTTAAACCCCCCTAAAGACCATGCCATTTTTCACAAAAAGGTCCCCTGTAGCTTTAAGGCCTCGCTGCAGGGCCGCACAACACAGCACACAAGTGACCCCCACTTTTCTCCCCACAAACAGAGCTTACTGTTGGTGGGGTCTGATCGCTCCCCCAATGTATGTTTGTTTTGTTTTTTTTTACAAATATTTATTTTTTTTTATTTTTAAATAAAAGTGTGTATTTTTTAATTCTTTTTATAGTGGACCCTCCCTCCCCCCACCAACCTATCACTGTGATCGGCTGACATAGGCTTCAGCCTATGACAGCGGATCACCCCTGAGCCAATTGATCGCAGCCTTAGATCGCAGCGCTGTACAGTGTTATTAGACGGCGGTTTTGCCATCTAACAGTCTCCTAGCGGTGATCGCTGCTGTGAGACTAATGGCGGAGCTCTGCTCCGTCATTCCTGAGGAGAATCTTCTGCAATACCCGCCCCAAGGACCTTAGGCCGATCAGCGTTAGGTGGTCCTGGGGCTGCAGCCGCGCCCATTGGCAAGCGGTTAAAGGACACATGAAGCGAGAGGGATATGAAAGTTACCTGGCAGATCTCTTTGGCATCATAGCATCTGAATCACACACCTGAAAGCAGCATGCAGCTAATCTTGTCAGAAACACCTGATCTACTGCATGCTTGTTCAGGGCCTATGACTAAAAGTATTAGAGGCAGAGGGTCATCAGGATAGCCCAGCAACTGGTATTCTGTAAAAGGGAATATATATGGCAGCCTCTCCATCTCTCACTTTAGGTTCCCTTTAAGCGGTGCCCAAATCAACAGTAGTGTAACAGCAGGTTCTCGTCAGAGAATTATATTTCACTTTTCCTAGCAAAATAATTGTAAGCTTTAAAAAGGATTCTCACTCTCTAGTAGGGATGTTAAAAAAATAAGTACCGTATCTGTCCTACCATTTATTAATGTTTGCAGTAGCTGTGCCATCACTATAGGCACATCGTAGAGTGCAGAGAGGTGTATTGTGTGTGTATTGTGAGGTTTGAGAAGGGAACCAGTAGACAAGCTTGATGCGAGGTACGGGTTGAGGTTTGCTACCCCAGTGACTAGAAGAAAAGCGGAGATAACTCAGTCTCTGGGCAGAGTAGGGATGATCAATGATATGCACATTCTGGGTTGAGGAAAATTTCTGTAATTTTTTATGCATATCTATGCAGTTTGAAATTGGACCAATCACTTTAAACCTAGGTTTAAAATGATTGGTCCATTTTCAAGCTGCATATTTTTGCATAGAAATGTGCAAGTCATAAAAACATTTATATCATGTTATCATCTCTAAGGCAGAGATCAGCAGAGGATGGCTCTGCATCCAGGTCCAGCTCCATATGTCTGCTCTGACAGTCAGGATCAGTTGAAGTGTGACATAGGGGATTATTTTACCATATCAAGGAGGACTGCAGGTACAACTGGCCTTTTACATGAGGTTATGCTTATTCTGTGGGTTTGCGCTAGATAAAACTACACTGTAAGGTTTAAAAATTGCATGGTAAGTATGACACACTCGCCATGTTCCATATCGAATATGCCATACCTCATTTACAGTGCCAGAGCTGGCAAATGAGGAACTTTCCAGCTATCACAGGCAGAACACAGATTTAATTAGCTCTTATCAAAGGCCCTCCTGGGCTTCCGTGCACCCCTGATGACTGGCCATCCTTCCATCCATCATTGGCCTGGACAGAAGCTAATAAACTGACTCTAAAGGCCCATAAACACGACATACATTTCTATGTAGTTGTGAGGCAGCGACAGACTAGAGACAACAGCATATTTATGGCAGCGACAGTTCGAGTCTGCGACAGTTGTACACACGGCAACAGAGATAATGAAGACACGAAGGAAGCTGTCTGCCACAGACTACGTATAGTAGTAGTACTATGGTAGTTACTCTGCTGTCTGTAGAAGACTTTCGTACACACGACAGGACACCAACAGATAAAGGGACGGTTTGCGAGACAAAAGTCACAAGATATTCATCAGTTGAATCGCTCAAACACGGCTGTGTTTGCAGACAGTCCGCTGACAGTCTTTGTCGCTTGCCGTGTCCACACGAACAAACAGTTGCATGAACCGTCGCTCAACACGTGTCTGTTCAGACATTTGGACGCCGTGTGTATGGGCCTTTAGACTCATAGACACATTCAACAGAAGTCTTTTTCAACAAAGGACCACGACAAGACAACAACTTGATGAGGTGTAAAGTAAGCAGAAAAATACGTCTTGACGTGTAAACGACTATCATACAAAAGGCATGACAAGACGAACGACTGTTACATTAGCATATTGAGTGATCGTAACTTGTGACGTAGCCCATCTTCCGGCCGCGGTACTTTGAGTAAAGTTTTGATTAAAGTCTGATTTTTGTACACACTGGAGACTAGTATCCACCTATCTTCAGTTGTAAGTCTGATCAATCCAACAGTTGGATAATTTCACCACCGTCTTATCAGTCGTTACCTGCTGCCTTATCAGTCTTGTCGTTTGCACGTCTTTAACGCACGATTATTAAACAACGCGTCCAAGTTGCTTGATAATTGTGCACAGCAGAAGACTTCTGTTGAGCATGTGTATGAGGCTTTATCCAGACTGGATAGCTGCAAAAGTCCATGCATGAAAACTATTCGCACCTCTGCATGTAATAAAACTTTGTGCCAGAACTTCAAAGAGGTATTCCCCTCTCTGATGCTATCTCTGTTTCCCTCCACCCAGCGGCCTCTACAAGAAAAATAGCTGAAATCACTGAATTCATATTTTTCATATTTCATGGTTTTCTGTGTACCACAAGCATGCTAGCCAAACTGTTTTAACAGGAAACATTTAGCAAACCATCGCTCACATACTGAAAGGTTGTCAGATGGACTGCACATCCAGCCAATGAGAAATAAATGTTTTTGGTAATACTTTACGGTTTAATACCTATGTTTCATATGTGTGAATTTATAACGCTTTACTGAATGTAAATATGCAATCCATGTATTAACAGGACTTATGTGAACAGAGAAAACTGAACAGATAATCTGCCAGATTTCTTACTTACTGAAAGGGGGCGGGAGCTTACCCTTATCAGCTCTCATGTCAGCCCCCCATCAGGGCGAGTCCTTTAAGAGATCTGGAATGACAGATCTCGTGGGTCCTTAGTCCATCAGGTGTTTGTTGAATTCCCTCTACTGACACGCCAGCAAGACACTGGCCAAAACGCAATACTTTGGATTATTCTGAACAAATACTTTATGGCTCATTAAGATGGGCAAAGAGAACAGGAAGTGAGGAGAAACCTCTTGAAGGCAAACAGAACTTTTCCATTCTGTGTCTAAAATGACAGTGAAAAGTCTTGGTTGGAGTTGAGCTTCAGGTTATCATAAATGGGTAATCTATATCATATTTCCCAGCCCTGTCCTCAAGGCCCACCAACAGTCAGGGGTGTAACTTCAATATGCCACCCCCAAAAGAAAATATGGCAGGCCACCCCGCTCCCTTGTGTAAGCTACTAAAAAGAAAATGGTGCCTCATGTGCTGTGCTTCATTTCCCACCTATGTGTGCAGCTCCCTGAACTATCCCCCTTCCCCCGCCCCAATCTTGAAAAGTACCGAGGCAGCAGAGCTTCATACCTCAATTGATTCAAGGAGGGACAGGTACTCTTCACTTCCTCTTCAGTATACTTTTCTCAGTGTTTGCAGAAGTGCTACTAACCTCTGCACAGGGTTGATAAGTCGTCTAGAGAGACAATGTGGAAACAAACACACTTTTTTCAAACAGGAATCAACACACTCTGTAGCTAATTTACTATCAGCACAGGCGCAGAGTAAAATTTTATTTTGTACATACTGCTGGTGACATGCTAGGATGGTAAAATGAATAATGCAATGTAAAAATATATATCGGTTTCAGGAGAAGGCTAGCTAAAGTAAATATCTGTTTGTTCCTCAGCATATGACACCTCCTCTGACCCCATTCCCTATCATCAGATATCCTGTCTCTCCGAACGTCTTTGTGTCTGCTCTTAGAAGAAATGATAAACCACCATCTTTCCGCACAGATCTTACTTATACTTTTGGAACCAGTTCACCTAATGTAAGTATACAGTAAAATATTAGCTAAACAATCTGGAAAAAAGGTGGCTATACACACTCAGACTGCCATCCAATGTGGCAAAATGAACAACGCCTTGTTGATCAGAGAGGGCTCAATTTCTACCACACATAGGACATTCATTTTGAAAGAAGTAGGATGAGCCATACCATGCCAGGGAAAAACAACACATTTCATATATAAGTAGATAAATACTTGATCTTCTTACATAACACATGCATTGTACTGTCCATGTTTTGATTTCAGTGAATTTCATATAGTAAATGAAGAGAATTCTGTTCCTGGTGGGGGCCATGTCTTTTTCCCAAAGTTTAGGCTAAATCCTGATGTCATTTCTGCCCTTTACTTTTTTCTTTTCTCCTCCAATCGCTGAGTCACCTCAGCCTTGCTTGTAAACACAAGTGAGCAGAGGATCATGTTTCAGATAAGCAGTTAGGCAGGGAAATAAATGGAAGAGGAGGAATATAGTATAGATGAAAAGAACCCCAGAATGCAACTGCTTGGCACTGACTATTAAAGGGTCCAGTGCTCCTTAAGTATGTAATAACTCCAAATCATAACAGCAGATAAAGTTTTAAAAGTTTTGAATACAGGATTAGCATCTTTATCACTTAATACACTCAGACCAGTTGCTGTCGAAATTTGATTTTTATGGTGACAATCCCGCTTTAATAGATTTCAGCACGAATTCTATTGAAAATTGTTAAAACTGCTGTTTTTCACTGTTTGATGCAGAGTAACGCTATGAGCCGTCAATCAAGAGAGATTTTCTGTTTGATAAAATTGATGAATTCATGCCTTTTGGTAAGAATTGATTGGGATTACAATTGTTGTGCATTAAATTCCCAGCAGATTTGATCAGGATCAGCCAGGAATTGAATGGGACAATCTTTCCCATTGTGTATGGCCTGCTTTAAAGACTTTTGACCATACGTCCCTGTATTAGGTAAATAGTGATAATTTGTAAATTCAGTCCAAATACTTCTCTCAGTCCCCAATAGCTGTCCTGTGACCTCTGCCCACTGTGTAAAAGATCAGTATGAATTGCTGATGGAAGCATTAAGGGACCGATTCACAACTCAGGAGCCTGTAGGCACAGGCGTTCTGCTGCCCTAAACTCCGCCTCTCAACACGGGCCACACCCCCAAGCAGGATTGGACCAGGACACTAAGGGCCCACCAGGAATGTTTCAGTCTGGGACCCACACGCCCCCCCCCCCCTCCTGATTTTGAGCTCACATATGCATGCACTTTAGAAATGTTGTGCAGATGTCAGTGCTATATAAAAACATAATTTGGTAGGACATTAGACTATGGAAAAAAAAATGCACTGGAACATGACCATGATAGAACATTGACAGACCCCAAAGTACACAAAATAAGTAGCGGTGTTATTCACCGAGAGTCCGCCCGGATAAACTACCGTATATACTCGAGTATAAGCCGACACCCCAACGTTTACCTATAAAAACTGGAAAAAGTGATTGACTTGAATATAAGCCGAGGGTAGGAAACGCAGCCGGGATCTGATAGACTGTGGGGGGCTGGAAGAAGTCCCATGTAAGTAAATCACAACTTTTTGGGTGGTGTGAGCAGAATGTAGTGATGGCATATGATGACTGCATCTCCTGAGTACAGAGGCTAAAGAAAAGACTTAGCTTGTAATGGGAAAATAGGTTTTAATAGAAACCAGAACAGTAGTCTAATGATCATGTAATCGTTTGCTGGAAACCAGGGAGATACAGAATACTCTGTAGTGAACATGACATCCCTCTACCCATCCTAGTAAAAGAGGGTTTTAAGATGAATAGGTTTTCAAAGGAATAACCATATCTAGACATTCAACAAACTAAAGAAAGCAATTGAGATTGTAGTTGGGTGCCTCGATGGTCATTAGAGTCAGAGTGGACGAGCATAGGCAAAGTGTTCCAGGCAGCGGGTGGAGCATGTAACTATGATGACTGTGACCCCCACCCGAGTGGTCCGGCATAAGCAGGTTGTTCATAGCAGTGGATGGAATCTAAAAGTTATGCTTCCTTCTCCGATTGACCCCCTGCATGTGTAGAATGGTGCACAGCAAACGGGCGGCTTTCACTTACCGCAATTTCTGGTCAGCGCCGCAAGCCTGGATACCTTATCATCCCCTGTTGCAGTCTCATCTGTATGACGCGCTGTGGTGGTGCGCGTAATTAAAGACACCATGGCAGCGTGTCATACTAATGAGACTGCCACAGGGGATAAGGTTTCCAGGATGGTGGCGCTGACCGGTAAATGTGCTGAGCGGTGAGTGGAAGCAGCCCGTTTGCTGTGCACCATTCTACACATGCAGGGGGTCAATCGGAGAAGGAAGCATAACTTTTAGATTCAATCCGCTGCTATGAACAACCTGCTTATGCAGGACCACTTGGGCGGGGGTCACAGTCATCATAGTTACACGCTCCACCCGCTGCCCGGAACACTTTGCCTATGCTCGGCCACTCGGGGGTCACAGTCATCACAGCTGTCAGAGGGGTACTCAGGAATGTGGCTCAAGTATAAGCTGACACCCCCTCTTTTGGCCCACTTTTTTGGGTCCAAAAAGTCGGCTTATACTCGAGTATATACGGTACATAAAATAACCAAGTAGTTATATGCCTCATAATTCATATGCCGCTAGATCAAAAAATATTAATTAGTTACCCACCTCCAGATAAAATAATTGAGTAGTCAGGTGCCTTACAATGCACAAATTGAATAGCCAGGTGTGTCAAAATAAAATAATTAATTAGCCAATTGGGTCCTGTATACATAAATTAAGTAGCCATGGTCCCCAGAAAAGAGAATCAAGTAGCCATGTGCCCATATATCAGTATTAGGTAGCCAGTGCTGGCTGGGTAGGACTGGGCGCTTTGCTGGGTGCTACTGCCCGCTATGCTGGGCACTGCCTGGGTGCTGGACTGGGGAGGGTTGGGCACTTTACTGGGTGCTTGGGAGGGCTGCCTGCTTTGCCAGGTACTAGACTGGGAGCTTTGCTGGGTGCTGCGCTGGAGGCTTTGCTGGGTGCTGCCTTGCTGTGTGGGAGGGCTGGTCACCGCACTACTCACAGACCTCAGATCAGCGGCAACCGGAAAAAATGCAGAGCAGGGCGCACACTACTTGCCCGGACATGGTGCACTTCAAATGCAGGAAGTGACGTCATTGGTCACTTCCTGAATTTAAAGGACGTCATTAGTCATTTCCTGAATTCTCGCCGCTGATCCGATGTCTGAAGAGAGGCAGCGTGGACTGGGAGCAGAGGCGACCTTACAGAATGTGGGGCCTGGAGCCTGAGTATACTTGCCCCCAGTATAGGTAGCCAGCTATAGGTACCCCCAGTATAGATGGCCAGGTACAGTTGCCCCCAGTATATTAAGCCAGGCATAGGTGCCCCCAGTATAGATAGCCAGCTATAGGCGCCCCTAGTATAGTTAGTCAGGCATAGGTACCCCCAGTATAGGTAGCCAGCTATAGTTGTCAACAGTATAGGTAGCAAGTTATAGGTGTCCCCAGTATAGGTAGCCAGTTATAGGTGCCCCTGGGATAGGTAGTTAGCTATAGGTGTCCCCAGTATAGGTAGCCTGAAAGGAGGAGCATGCGGGCACACAGTGGTAGAGACGGGACCCCCCTTCCGCACTCCCCTCTCCAGAATTTAGCGCAGTGGCAGTGGGTGGGGAACGTCTCACCTCTTCCGGGCTACAGTTGCCAGAGCTCTGCATTTCACTGGTCTTCCTTCTCCAATTCAGATCGCTGTGCTTCTGCTAATCAGGAGGTACAGTGAGTGGCATTGGAAACGGAAGACAAGTGACACTCAGATCTCTGGTGCTAAGAACCAGGAAGAGGTGAGTCGCTGCCCGCCCACTGCCGCAGCACTAAATTCTGAAGGAGAGAGCGCAGAAGCGGGGGGTGGGGGGGCAAGCGACGGAGGGGAGTTTGGCTCTCTGTCGCTGTGTATCCACAAGCTCCCCCTTCCTGGGCTGCTACCCCCTCCTGCTCGGTACAGGGCCTGGGGAAGGAGGCCGCCATTTTTAAAGTAGAATATGCGAGGGCCCACTGAGGATTTTCCCGTCTCCTCTGTAGCCCAGTCCGAGCCAGCCCCCAAGTAAAAATATTCTGAATGCTAATCCCTGCCTCACGTAACTAACTGTCCTTAGAATCTTACAGTGTAACACTGTCTCATGTCATCCTTAGTGACATCAAGGATCAGGGTGTAAGCTCCTAAGGTCAGTGATATGAGGCAGGGATTAGACTGTAAGCGCCTAAGGGCAGTTAGTGGCATCAGGCAAGGAGCCACCTATATCCAATCATCAGAAGAAACAGCAGACCATAGAGCATATTCAAGTTGCTACTCAATTTTTATTCTGGCATATGTTGGGTGATAGGGGTGAGTGCAAATACATATTTGTCGGGTGGCTGCTGCTAGATCAGCTTGCTTGAAGAGACCGCCCCCCCAGTGGTAGCATGTGCCAGTAGCATATTTCCTGATTGTGACATTTTAGTCCATTTAACCAATTCAATACAGGGTTTAGCAGGTGTCCATAGCTGATTGCTCAAATGGATCCAACAGATGCCAGAAAAAGGAAGTGTGTATCAACGTAAGGGCTGGTAGATCGTCTCCACATGTGAGTTGATCCAGCGATGGTCAGTGGACAAAACTGTACTCACATCCACCTATTTATCCTTGGTGGTGGGTGGAGTTCATCTTTCAAGGATGATTCACACTACAAGCGCTTTTTAAGCACCAGTAATTTGAAAAGCTCTTGCTAACGCAATGCTGTGGGGAATTTTTACAAAATCACATCGCTCCAGTGAGATCACACACAGAGGATTACATTAGCAAGAGATTTTCAAATCACAAAGCGCTCAGAAAAGCTCTTGTATTGTGAACGAGAACAGAGTTGTGGTCAATGACTCATTTAGATCTTTCTATGCCTGTCCACCATTAGTAAATTATGCCCTATGTCTACATAATCTGAATTATAGGACGCTGACCTGAGGCTGACTTTCCATCAATTTCTAATCATTATCTTTTTTTTTTCTATTTTTAATTTTTAGACACTGGTAAAAATCAACACTAATGTCAACGAAAGACAGCAAATCGAAACTCACTGGGAGACCCCGGCCAAGCGTCGCTGTCTGCAAAGTCGACTTAAAGAGGTTTTAAAAGACAGGGCCAAGCAATGATTATTTTCTTTATTTTCAATGTATTATGGTGCAAATGTATAGAGGAGGAAGTGGTGGACTTACCTCCAAAAGCAGACTAGACAACTGTCTGATATAAACATATAAATACTTTATTGGTACCCCAATGGATGCAACGCGTTTCGCTTCATCAGGCAATAGGATGGGGACAAACAGCAGCTATTCAGAAACACGTATAGCGCCTCTGTGATTGTAACAGAGCATTGCACTGCAATGCGAAAGCAGCCATTATCGTGCAGTCTGATGGAGTGTGATATCACAATGCACTTCCTGCAGCACGTTTACCACGTAATGCACGAGTTAACAGTACAGAGAAGCATACTTTTGACTGCATGCTTCACTGTATGCAACATAATGCACGAGTAACATGTAGCACCGCATTCCCGTTCCGTTGGGTTCCCACTGCCAGGGCAGTGGAGTCAGTACAAAAATCATTCAACTCCGACGACTCAGTTTATAAAACCCCCGACTCCAGGTACCCAAGATTGCTCCAACTATTCCTATGAAGATATTTGTGTGATATCTAAATAATGTATTGTATTTATTTGTTAAGACGGAGCAGCTATGGCTGCGGATGTTCATTTCTATCGATGTTATTTGATACATTACTATATTGATATACGTGATACTTTTTTGTATGCCTAAAATTGGTGGAAATAAAGAATCTGTAAAAAAAAAACAAAAGTCCAAAAACAATGGGGTTTGTAGGAACAACATCAGTCTTTATTCTTCAAAGTACAAATCTTCCCGATTGCGGTTGTAATATGTAGATACAATGCAGAAATCCAATTCACAGAACAAAACTGCCTGACACGTGTTTCACGGCCAGAAGCCGCTTCCTCAGAGGCATACGATATGTACAAATATCCATAGTCAGATGTATGCGCATAACAGGAAACCAATGGAGATACAACCAAAAAAGGTCAATCTTACCAGGTGTAATGGCATAAAATGACACTCGCAATCTGTGATACTGGTACATGTGAATCAATGCTGTTTTCCCCAAGGCGTTTTCTTTCCTTGGGGAAAACAGCATGGATCTATGGGGATCAATGTGCAACTAGAAACATACCTTATCAAATGGGAATCCACACACTCTGCAGCTATTTTACAATCAGCACAGGCACAGAGTAAAATGTTATTTTGTGCATACTGTCCAGTGTTCTCCCCAGAGCCTTTTACCCGGGTGGGCCGCCCGGCTGATCTCCTCTGAGTGCCTGGGTAAAATTATCCCATTCTGTGCAGCTCATGAGCAGCGGCTACTGTGTCATTACAGCCAGCCGCTGTCAGTCAGGGATGCTGCCTCCGCCCTCCTCCTCGGCTCCCGGCAGTTGTGTGGAGGGACGGGGAATGAAGGTTACATGTGACACGCAGCTCAGTTGTGCAGGAGAAAGGAAGCACGGCTTAGTTCTTTCTTTGTGGAATGTCCAGCCAGATGCTCTCCTCCTCCTCTTGCTGTATACCTATCGCAGCCAGCAGCTGTGTGTTTGTGTTAATGTGAGTCTGGCTTCTGCTAATGGAGGAGGGGGGCATCTAACTCAGCCCCGCAAAGCTAGAACTTTATGATGTTTGACCCCCATGATTGTGCAGTCCTGCCAGTGCTTTCCCCAGCCCTTATTGATGCCAGAAGCGACTGGTGTGGGAGAGTTGCAGCTTGAGGGGGAGAGATGAGAGTGAGCCATGTACAGAAGGTTACAGACTCACCCAGGGCATAGACAGAGGCAGGGAGAGATTAGTGAGAGACACCCTGCTCTTTTGACAACCACATAGCCAGCAAATCAGCAGAAGGGTAGTTAGAACTGTAAAAGGACACTTAAACTATTCAAAGAAAATGACCAGCTTCTTACCTGGGGCTTCTTCTAGCCCCTAAAGTTATACTTGTCCCTTGCAGTCATTCCACACTGCTCTGTTCCTCTGTTATTCCCTTCTGAACGCTGCATGCGTGACCACTTGCCACTCGTCTCCTCCATCACGTTCCCATGACCACTAGAGTTCTGCACTTGCATGGTAACTAAAAATTGCTACTGTGCATAGGTAATGCACTCCCGGCCACAGCAGCACAATCGAGGAGGTGCGTGGCTAAGGAACAGAGCAGCATGGAGTGGCGGTGAAGGAGCAGGAGGACTTTAGGGGGCTAGTAGAAGCCCCAGGTAAGTAATTGGCCAATTTTCCTTCAGCTTAGTATGCCTTTAAAAGATTCCAGTAGCCGGAGCCTAGCCTGTCACTTTGAGGGGGGGGGGGGGGAGGGGGGGTCGCGGGGCGGGCGAGATACCCCACCTAGTAGTACCCAGCGTGTCCATACCCACCCGGCTACTTTTTCATACCACCCAGCTGGAAAAAAATTCTGGGAAGAACACTGCTGTCGTTGACATGGCAGTATCTTAAAAAAGGGATAAATGATATATGTATGTGGCATTACTGATCTGGGTCTCATTTGACTCATTGTAAGCACGTTTAACCACTTCAGGATTCGGCGTACGCTTAACTACGCCCCTGAATCCTGAAGTGGATTGCATGGAAACGGCCGCTCGTATGAGCGGCCGTTCCATGTCAGTTCACGGAGGGTGTCTCCGTGAACACCCTGCGAGCCTCCGATCGTGGCTCGCAGGGTAAATGTAAACACACGGGGAAGATCTTCCCCGGTGTTTACATGTATACGGCGCTGCTGCGCAGCAGCGCCGTGGCGGAGATCGGCGATCCCTGGCCTCTGATTGGCCGGGGACCGCCGGCACCTGATAGGCTGAAGCCTATCCTATCCGGCGCAGGACGGAATTCCGTCCTGCGCCGCTCACAGGGGGAGGTAGAGGGAGGGAAGGGGAAGGCGGCCAGGAAGCGCTGCGGAGGGGGGCTTTGAAGAGAGCCCCCCCCCCGCAAGCGCAAGCAGCCGGCGGCGATCAGACCCCCCCAGCAGGACATCCCCCTAGTGGGGAAAAAAGCGGGGAAGTCTGATCGGCCTGGCTGCTAGCTGATCGGTGCTGCGGGCTGGAGAGCCCACGCAGCACCGATCAGCAAAACCACCCGGTATCCGGAAGTGGTTAAGTATACATATATAAGCCCTTTAGTGGATAAAGTAAACTAATAATCTAAATATTTGTTTGTTTCAGAAAAATATTATGCCATCTTTTGCAACAGATTTATTTGGAACCAGTTCACGTAATGTAAGTGTACAGTGAAATATTAGCAATAAAGTGGCCATACACACACAGACGGAATCAGGAAAATTGGACGCCTGGGGCTAACTGAACATTTGAGCGCCCCATAGGCGCTAACGCAAAATATCGGCTATTGGGCGCCAAAAAAGAAATTTGGGCGCCTGATGAATGGCGGGTGTCGGCTCTGTCCAAACAAAATTTTTCGTTTTGAGAATGTGTTTCGCAAATATCATTTTGACAATAAAAAGATCGTAAATTATAATTTTGAACTTTATAATCTTACAAATGTATCACTTTTTGTATTAAAGTGGATCCGAGATGAACTTTTACCCATTGCATAATTGTGTTCCTTTCCTATTATTTATAGGGCATTCCTCAAGCCAAATACTTTTTTGTTTTAATACTCTAATTCCCTATAAACTAAACAAGCCACGCCCACAGGTTTTCAGAGAGCCAAGGCACTTTCAGACAGAAGCAAAGGCTCATGGGAGCTAAGTCTGGGCAGGAGGAGGGGAGGTGTTACTAGCCAGAGATTTCAGAGGCAGAGGGGAGGAGGGAGGAGGAGGGGGGATTCGTTTTTTTTTGCTCAAGATGCAGATAAGCCTGCCTCTGTGTAATGTTTACAAACAACATGGCTGCTGTCATTGTATCACAGGAAGAAATAATCATATTATTTTAAAGCTGTTTTCAGCTAGATTTGCTGTGTAAACTATCTAAACTTTAGATAAGATATATAGACAAGTTACTTGTTATAGTTAATTTTTCATCTCGGATCCGCTTTAACGTTATTTGCAGTGGAGAAAGGAGGGGTTAGGGTTAGGCATCAGGAAGGGGGGTTTTATGGTTAGGCGTCAGGAAAGGGGTTTTAGGTTTAGGCGTTAGAAAGGGGGGTCTTAGGGCTAGTCACCATTGGAGTCTAATGGCCCATACTCACGGGCAACTTTTTGGCATGTCGCTAGCACACGGGAGCGTGTGCGCGACATGCCGGCGACAGCTCGTCACCAGGTCCCTCCGCATACACACGGCGGAGGGACCTGGCAACTGATGCGTCGGAAGCTGTCGCTGTTGTCCCTCCCCCCGCTGGAAGCGTCGTCTATTTGCAATTATGTTGCTGTCGCTAGTCCGCGTACTCACGCGGACTAGCGACAGTTGCGGCGGCGACTGTCACCAGGCGATTGACCGCGCCAATCGCCTGGCGACATGAGCGACGGGCGACAGTTCGGGGTGCGCGCCCGTGCAACGCCGCATACTCACGGGCGACCTGTTGCCACAACACGCGCGCGCCGCATGTTGCGGCGACAATTGTAGCCCGTGAGTATGGGCCATTAGGGTTAGGCATCAGTCGAGGGAGGGTTCTGTGTGAGGGTAGTGTTAAATTTAGTTGTAGTAAAACATCAGTACTATTTACCAATGTGTTCCTATGCTTATTACAACTGTAAATATATTTTCGTTTTAATTGTTATAGACTATAGTTTGTAATTTTATTACCGTTCTTTCACCGTATGTATTATTCTATCTCAGATAAAGATGAACAAAAGATTAAAATATTATTATAGACAAAATCTTAAAATTTCTGCTATTCCCCGCACCCTTTTTTCCTGGCGCCTTTATTTGATGTATGCGGCCATACACACAGACTGCCACCCAATGTGGCAATAATCCCTTCCTGATCAAGCAGAGATCCATTCCTACTAAATACAGCACATTCATTTTTCATAGATTTTTGGATTTGAATATTGTTCAACCACAGTGTTGGACAGCTTGATGCAGAGCAACGCTATGAATCATCAATCTACTGCCTCTTCTCCCTCCCCCAGCACCCACACTGATCCTGCCTCCCTCGGTACTCACACTGACCTCTCCCTCCTCCAGCATCCAAAGTGACCTCTCCTTTCCCCAGCACCCACACTGACCTCCTCTTCCCCAGCACCCACAGTGACTTCTCCCTCCCCCAGCATCCACACTGACCTCCTCTTCCCCAGCACCCACAGTGACTTCTCTCTTCCCCAGCATCCACACTGACCTCCTCTTCCCCAGCACCCACAGTGACTTCTCTCTTCCCCAGCATCCACACTGACCTCCTCTTCCCCAGCACCCACAGTGACTTCTCCCTCCCCCAGCACCCACACTGACCTCCTCTTCCCCAGCACCCACAGTGACTTCTCCCTCCCCCAGCACCCACACTGACCTCCTCTTCCCCAGCACCCACAGTGACTTCTCCCTCCCCCAGCACCCACACTGACCTCCTCTTCCCCAGCACCCACAGTGACTTCTCCCTCCCCCAGCACCCACACTGATCCTGCCTCCCTCAGTACTCACACTGACCTCTCCCTCCTCCAGCATCCAAAGTGACCTCTCCTTTCCCCAGCACCCACACTGACCTCCTCTTCCCCAGCACCCACAGTGACTTCTCCCTTCCCCAGCATCCACACTGACCTCCTCTTCCCCAGCACCCACAGTGACTTCTCCCTCCCCCAGCACCCACACTGACCTCCTCTTCCCCAGCACCCACAGTGACTTCTCCCTCCCCCAGCACCCACACTGACCTCCTCTTCCCCAGCACCCACAGTGACTTCTCCCTCCCCCAGCACCCACACTGATCCTGCCTCCCTCAGTACTCACACTGACCTCTCCCTCCTCCAGCATCCAAAGTGACCTCTCCTTTCCCCAGCACCCACACTGACCTCCTCTTCCCGAGCACCCACAGTGACTTCTCCTTCCCCCAGCACCCACACTGACCTCCTCTTCCCCAGCACCCACAGTGACTTCTCCCTTCCCCAGCACCCACACTGACCTCCTCTTCCCCAGCACCCACAGTGACTTCTCCCTCCCCCAGCACCCACACTGACCTCCTCTTCCCCAGCACCCACAGTGACTTCTCCCTCCCCCAGCACCCACACTGATCCAGCCTCTCTCAGTATTCACATTGGCCTCTCCCTCCTCCAGCACCAACAGAGACCTCCTCTAGTGACCTCCTCTATAGTGACCTCTTACAAAGCAAACCCCTCAATACTCAGCCCCCACATTACACTCCACCAGTAATTCCCAACATTACACCCAGCCACCACTCCTACCCAAAGCACACACAGCATCCAGTACCCACAAAACACCCATGACCCACAACCCATAGTCAGCATCTATCACCCACATGCCACCCAGTATGGTCACCCATATAGCTGGCCCCCAGTACTTGCACCAAGCACCCAAATGATACCCAGCCTAGCAGCCCCACCCACCCCTCCCCTAACACACACACACACACACACACACACATTATGCCCAATATTTGCACCTGACCTCCATATGGCACTTAGTTCCAGTACCTGCACTTGGAACCATCATGGCACTGAACACCTGCACTCAGCACCCACATGATACCCAGTGCCAACCCATAGCCAGCACCCAGTACAAGCATGACTTTAAGCCTCCATGTGGCACTCAGTACCTGCACCCACATGACACTCAGTGGTTTCATCTACATACAGCCTCCACATGGCAACTAGTACCCACATGACATCTAGTACCCACACCCAGAACCCACATGGCACTAAATACCTGCACTCAACACCTAATACCCCCCATAGCCAACACCCACATGACACCCTGTACCCACACCCAAAACCCACATGGCACTAACCATCTGCACTTAGCACCCACATGACAACCAATAGCCCCCTAGCCAGCACCCATCACCCATATGGCATCCTGTAGTCACATGGCACCAAGTACCAAAGCAGGTTGTTTTGGCCCTCAGCGTGTAAGGGTAATTCAGGGCTCCGGCGGTTGCCGGGCGCCGATTGACATCTCCTTACGAGTTGCGATAACTTGGAGGAGAAACAGTATTTAACGCTGCCGGAGAGTTTTGTGACAGCAGGGATAGCCGTCAAAAGGATCTGAACAAATCTACTAGCCAGCCAGCCAAACAAGTGTTTTTTAACCCCTTCCCGACCCCCTAACGCCGATAGGCATCGGGAAAGTGGCAGCCCCAGGACCGCCTAATGCCGAAAACGCGTCAAGAGCGGTGGGTGGGGATTTGCAGGGAACGCATGTGCATGCAAGCCGCTGACAGGCTGTGTAACGGCAGAAAACAGACGTTATTTACATGTACAGTGCTGAGACCTCCTGCAGCGCTGTATGGGGACAGCTCTGTCACTGAGCTGTCCCCTCGAGTGGCATTGATGATGATCGCCTTTCATAGGCTAATGCCTAAGAGTGCTGATTACGCTGATTGGCTCCCAGAACGTGTGTGTGTGTGTATAGAGGGAGGGAAGGAGAAGGATATCAAAAGAAAATAAGCAAATTTTAGTAAAAAATTAAAAAACATTGCAGCAGCAATCAGATGCCACCAACAGAAAGCTCTGGTGGCTAATTCAAAAACTGTCAAATCTAGCAGACTTTTTCTACCTACTGTAACATGGGGAAAAAAGTGAATTATAGTTCAGTTACCAAAAAAGATACTGCACTCAGACCTGTATAGAGCGTGCTATGGGTTAAAGCGGAATATAACCCTGCATTTCAACTTTGCTCTAAAACATTATTTACAGTATATTATATACAACCAGCATTTTTTTTTTACGCATTTTTTTTTTTTTTACTAGACCAGCATTGGAAGGGTTACACAGGGCTTTAAAGTTCCTGGAGATTTCTGCAGACGCATCCGAAGCTGACATAGATACATTTTGTTTACATAAATGTATCTAAGTGTTGAATGTGACTCACTCTCTCTGACTGAGAAGGAGCTGGAGGACAGCCAAAGAGTGTGTAACATTTCTCAATAGATACATTTAACTAATTAGAATGTAACAATCTGAACTTCTGCATATCTCTCCATGGAACTTTAAACCTCTGTGTTTAACCCTTCCAATGCTGGTGTAGTAAAAAAAAAAATGCTTTTTGCATATAATATGCTGTAAATAATATTTTAGAGCAAAGTTGAAATGCAGGGTTATATTCCACTTTAATTATTGTTTCAAAAAATATCAACAATACTTTATTGTATAAGTTTGCATTCCATATAAAAACTTCAGAATAAAAACATTAAAAACAGACCTTAGTCACTGATCCATTGACTATAATATTGAAATATAGTATAAATGAATCTGTAGTCAGTATACCTGGTATCCAATGAATCAATCACTTGCATAACTATCAAATTAGATAGTGTGTCATAGTGTGAACCTGGGTTCAGTTGTGCAATTCAGCTATATACATACAATAAAGTGTCACGTTTGCAATCATAAAACTACACCCAGGATTTTAAACAATATATATTTCAATATTATAATAGATAGATCGGTGCCTGAGGTTTATTTTTAATGTGTTCATCCTGAAGTGTTCATATGGGATGCAAATTTATACAATAAAGTTTTGTTGATATTTTTGAAACAGTGAGTGGTGAGGTTTTATGTGCAGTCCATAGTTCATATGGATCTAACAATAATAATAATAATAATAATCTGAACATTTATATAGCGCTTTTCTCCTGGTGGACTCAAAGCGCTCAAGAGCTGCAGCCACTGGGATGCGCTCAGGAGGACACCCTGCAGTGTTAGGGAGTCTTGCCTTGAACTCCTTACTGAATAGGTACTGACCCTAGCCAGGATTCGAACCCTGGTCTCCCACACCCTGGTCTCCCATGTCAAAGGCAGTTCCCTTAACCAATACTCTATTCAGCCACTACCACTAACAGATGCCAGAAACAGGAAGTGTGTATCAAATGAGTTGATGCAGCAATGGTCCATGGACAAGACTGTACTCACATCCACCTATGATCCTGGGGTCGTAGGTGGAGTTCCTCTTTAAAACAGAATTCAGGTCAATTACTCATTGAGATGTTTCCATGCCTGTCCGCCAATAGTAAATTATGTTCTGTGTCTACATAATCTGAATTATAAGAGACTGACATATATTATTTTTTACCTTTTGCAACACAGGTCGAAACTCAACCAGGGACCTATCTGCAAATTCGACTCCAAGAGGTTATAAGAGACAGGACCAAGCAATACTTATGATACAAATGTACAGAGCAAGTTTCTAAATCAAGAATAGTGGACTCATGATGCAAATTTTGTTATGTGAGAAAAGATGTCCAAAAAAATTCCACAAACGCATCAATTCAAGTAAAAATGTTATTGTGTATCCAAAAAAATCACAAAACAATAGTGGAAACCTGGCCTTATCTATATATTGCAGGGGTCTCAAACTCAATTTACCTGGGGGCCGCAGGAGGCAAAGTCAGGATGAGGCTGGGCCGCATAAGGGATTTCCCAAAAGTCCTCAAATGTCATTATTAACAGTTTTAATTATTTCTTCTGAACATGAAGTGTCCTACCTTATAGTCCGCTTCAGTGCTCCCGTTACAAGTGATCCGCCGTGTCCCCGCCGCAAAACGAGGGCTGCAGAGCCCCCAAATCGCCCGGGGGGCAATCCGCCGGCATTTCCTGGAATAGGCGGAGCTTTCAGCTTCAGCTCAGCCCCTCCTGACGTCAATCGCGGCGGATCGCCGCCTCTGCCCGCCCCTCTCACTCTTCCTTCACAGAGAGGGGCGGGGAGAGGCGGCGATCCGTGCGGCGATTGAGGTCAGGAGCGGCAGAGCTACAGCTGGAAGCTCTGCCCCTCAGCGCAGTCGTGGATGTTTGCCCGGGGGATTTGGGGGCTCTGCAGCCCTCGTTTAGCGGCGGGGATGCGGCGGAATACTTGGGAGCACTGAAGCGAACTATAAGGTAAAATAGTTTGCTTCCCTATCTCTTTTGCTTTTGCGGGCCAAAAATATTGTAACGCGGGCCGCAAATGGCCAGCGGGACGCGAGTTTGAGACCCCTGATATATTGCATTGATATTTCCAAATGTCCTATTTATATTTGGAGGTATACTGTATAATATTTTTGATAGACTTACTCACCTTTATCAATATGACGCTTTTGCGGCGTGATTTTTAACCACATTTTTCCAAGTGTTCTTGTCTTGGGATGGTCCATGAGATGCAAGTAATTTCGAGTTGATGCGGGGTTATGCAACTTTTGTATGCAAATGTATGCAGTGTGGATATGGACCAATCAAATTTTACATCAGCAGGACTTGAATGATTCATTTTCAAGCTGCATAAATTTGCATACAAAATTTGCATAATGCCGCATCATCTTGAAATGATTTGCATCTCATTGTCCATCCCTATTCTTAACCAATTTATCGGATACGCCCCACACTAAAATTTGTACTCATTGATATGTTCTACGTGTCTCCCAATTTCCTCCACTGTGGCCTGCCATTGGACCGTCAGTGTCTGTGTGGATCGGCTGTATTTATGGGCAATACTCAATCAAATGATCAAGTCATCGTTTGTGTTCTAATCAGTAAATTGTTGATAGATGACTGTATCAAGGAGCCACAAGGTAGTCTCTTATTTATTAAAGTGGCATGGTAGTGACATATAGTAGAATACAGTTACGTATTCAGGATATGCACTTTAACAGTAATTTTCCTGGATTCAGCACCAGAAACACTTCCTATAGGTATATATTGCCGTATACTAATATGTAGACCCGCCTTCTCTGTAATGCCACAGCCTAGGCCAGGGGTCTCAAACTCGCGGCCCGCGGGCCATTTGCGGCCCTCGATACAATATTTTGTGGCCCGCGCCGGCAAAAGCTTCCTTATAGTTCGCTTCAGTGCTCCCAAGTAATCCGCCGCATCCCCGCCGCTAAACGAGGGCTGCAGAGGCCCCAAATCGCCCGGGGGGCAATCCGCCAGCATTTCCTGGAAGGGGCAGAGCTTTCAGCTTCAGCTCTGCCCCTCCTGACGTTAATCGCCGCACGGATCGCCGCCTCTCCCCGCCTCTCTCTGTGAAGGAAGAGTGAGAGGGGCGGGCAGAGGCAGCGATGCGCCGCGATTGTGAAATTCCTTATGCGGCCAGCCTCATCCTGACTTTGCCTCCTGCGGCCCCCAGGTAAATTGAGTTTGAGACCCCTGGCCTAGGCTGTTTAGCTATGCAGAATTCTCCACCTAGAGCAATCTGAGAGGCCATTTATATTTTATACTAGGTTTGGAACGCTCAGTAATCAACAATTCACAGTGGGGTGTTGTATTGTATTTCCTGTAAAAGCAGAGGGAGAAAGTGGCATAGCACGCTACACAAGCAGTACAACGTACTACTGAACATAGAAAGTATGCTTCACTGCCACATTATGTGACACACATCATGCACTGCACTTTTAATGCACCGTTGTGAACGCACCATTAGGCATGAGCAAGAACGCCTATGGCAGACTCACAAGAATTTCCTCAAACTTTGGGGCGGTTCCATTTTCAAGAGTAGGCGACATAGGTGCATTTATCCTCTTTGCTGCGGCCCACAACCCCATACGCTAGAATATGAGCTCAGTGAAGCTGCCATCCCTACAATCAGCACTAATAAAAATTTCCTCATGCTCGGTTAGTGCTACATTTGTGCTCATTTGTGCCGCAAAAATTAAGATTTGTGCTGCTTTCATTTTGAAGGTAATAACACTTATCTCCTCCAAAACTGTAACATGACCCAGCCCCTGTACAACAACCTACAGACATGAGACGGTTGTTGGGTGTGTAGTGCTGTGTGTACTCATTGCTCCTTTGTTCTGCAAAAATCATCTTTCTATCTTTTATGGTTTTTGAGATATTCACGTTTTTATAAAAGTCAAAAGTTTACTCAGCCTCGCTCAGCCTTTGCGATGTTGTAGGGGGGCTCAGTGAACTTTTGACCTTTATGAAAACTTGAATATCTCAAAAACTAAAAATACGATAGAAAGATAATTTTTGCAGTACAAAAGAGCACATGCACAGCACTACCCAACCATACCTGTGTCATGTCTGTAGGTGGTTGTACGGGGGCTGGGTGATGTTATTGTTTTGATAATAAGTGCTACTATCTTCAAAACAAAGGCAGAACAAAACTTAATTTTTGCGGCACAAATGTGAGACTCTGTAACAACAAAAACCTCCCCTGGGGGGTACTCACCTCGGGTGGGGGAAGCCTCCGGATCCTAATGAGGCTTCCCACGCCGTCCTCTGTCCCACGGGGGTCTCGCCGCAGCCCTCCGAACAGCCGGCGACTGTGCCGACTGTCAGTTCAATATTTACCTTTGCTGGCTCCAGCGGGGGCGCTGTGGCGACTTTCGGCACGGAAATAGACGGAAATACCCGATCTCCGTCGGGTCCGCTCTACTGCGCAGGCGCCGGAAACTTGCGCCTGCGCAGTAGAGCAGACCCGACGGCGATTGGGTATTTCCGCCTACTTCGGCGCCGACAGCCATCAGAGCGCCTGCGCAGGAGCCAGGAAGGTAAATATTGCGTCACGGCTGTACGGAGGGCTGCAGCGAGACCCCCGAGGGACGCAGGACGGCGTGGGAAGCCTCATTAGGATCCTAAAGGCTTCCCCCACCCGAGGTGAGTACCCCCCAGGGGCCGTTTTGTCGTTACAGTTCCTCTTTAACCAAGCATGATGGAATTTTTATTTGTGCTGATTGTAGGGTGGCCAGCTTCACGCAGCCTAGAATATGGTTTCACTTTTCACTAAACTGCTCTTGCTCATCTGTAGTGTTCAGTACCCGGCTGCCGTTCTAAATGTAGCACATTCTAATGCACTTTGTTTTTGTTTTCTTGTTTGTTTGTTTGTTATTACACATACAGAGACAGGAGGAAAGGGGAGGCTGTCATTCTCTTTAAAAAATGCTTGTTCCTGGGTATCATACTGCTGCCTTGAAAAAAAAAAAAAGAAATATATATATATATATATACATATATATATATATATATATATGGTTTTTTTTTTTAGATGTTTACCTGTAAAATTAACAGTTATTAAAAATATCTAAAATGAGCTTAAAAAACGAAAACATTTAACATTTATATGAAAAATCAGCTACATTTTTGAATTCCTTTAATTCTGTATTAAAAAAAAAGTGCCCCTGGATACGATCACGGCTTCCCCCGTCCTTCTCCGTCCCACAGTGGTCTCGCTTGGCACCTCTGAAGCCACAGCCAACAATGTGTCAGGCTGTGGCGCAGGCACACTAGCGCCTGCACTATTTACCTTCCCCGGCTCCAGCACAGGCACAGTAGCGGCTCGGGATCAGGGGGAAAATAGCTGATCCCAGTCGGGACCCGACATCGGTTATTGCAGCCTGATCCCGAGCAGAGAGCCACTACTGCGCCTGCACTGGAAAGGTAAATACTTACATGGCCGCCATTCAGAGGGGCCCAGCGAGACCACTGTGGGACGGAGGAGGTCGGGGGAAGCCTTGATAGGATCCACAGGCTTCCCCTTCCCGAGGCAAGTACCCCCAGGGGCACTTTATTCTGTTACAAGGTTTCTTTAAAGGAATAATTTATTTTATTTAAATATTATCTAATTATTTAACTATATATATATATGCCTGAAGCGCTTGAATCTGACTCTCTCTGGCTAACAGCACTTTTTGTGGTTATTATGAACCTGAGGAAGAGGGAAAAGCCCACAAAACATGTTGGGCTCGATTCACAAAGCGGTGCTAACCCAGTTAGAGACTTTAGGCGTGATAACCATTGCACCATGCTGGTGAAAAGCCAGGTTAGGCGTGATAAGTTTAGGTGTGATAAGTTTAGGTGTGATAAGTTTAGGCATGCTAAGTTTAGATAAGTGTAGATAGCATGCAAAGTTCCGCACGCATAGCAGCCCCATTAAACTCTATGCGAAGTGCACCAGACTTTGCTAGCGCAAAACTTTTGATCAGCTGTGCATTGCGGTGCTAACGTAGTTGGTGCTTAAACTTATCATGCCTAAACTTATCACACCTAAACTTATCATGCCTAAACTTATCACACCTAAACTTATCATGCCTAAACTTATCACACCTAAACTTATCATGCCTAAACTTATCACACCTAAACTTATCATGCCTAAACTGAGTTTAGGCGTGATAAAGGGCTTTTCACCAGGGTGCTAACTGTTAGCACCGCTTTGTGAATCAGGCCCGTTGTCTGACCCCACTGTGTGCAATAATCCCTTAAATTCTCATTGCATTATATTGGCTGTTTTAGCTGTCTTCAATTGCATGGGAGAGGTAAGACCTCTCCTTTTTAAAATATATAAGTAGCCTCCATCTACCAATTATTACTACTTACACCTCTGTTGGGAGGTTGTATTTTTAGCATAGCTTTTGTCTCCAGGACCTGCCTACCTATCAGGAGTGCCACTGCTGAGGACCCTCGCTAGCCGAAGAGGGGGAAGAAGTCTGAGAACTACTCCCCTATCTCATGTATCCTGGTGTTGTAATATATTGTACTTTTGGGCTCCTGGTTTGTCTCCTTTGTGTTTTTTCTGTCCAGGGATTACCGTCCCCCCCCCCCCCCATATAAGATATAGGATATATTTGTATATTTTTAAATAACAAAAAAAAAATTGTGAAATTGTGAAATTGATCAAATTAGTTACCGTATTTTCCGCCCTATAAGACGCACTTTTTCTCCCCACAAAATAGGGTGAAAAAGTCCCTGCATCTTATACGGCAAAAGCAGGGAATCCCCGACTTATGAATGCCCGCCGATTCGAACCGCAACCCGCCGCCATGTCGGGGATTCCCTGCCTGTTTGCCTGCTCTGTCCTGCACCTCCACTTCCATTACCAGTGTCCCCGATACATTTCCCATGTCCCCGCTACATTTCCCGTGACCAAGTTTCCCTCCCTGTGTCACCGCTTCCCTCCCTCATGTCACCGCTACTCCCCTGTGTCACCGCTAAATTTTCTGGGTGTATCTGATCCCCATTTAAATGAGTAAGTGTGTAGCTGCAGGCTCTTACCTCTCCAGCAGCGCCCGCGGGGATAGCCGACCTCTTCACCGCCGCACTTCTCGCTCTAGTGACCGCAGCTTGTACTGACGCGTCACCAGTACAAGCCAACACTAGAGCGAGAAGTGAAGAGGTCGGCTATCCCCGCGGGCGCTGCTGGAGAGGTAAGAGCCTGCAGCTACACACTTACTCATTTAAATGGGGATCAGATACACCCAGGAACTTAAGCAGTGACACGGGGAAGTAGCGGTGACATGAGGGGGGGAACTTGGTCACGGGAAATGTATCGGGGACAGGAGGGGGCACCTGTGGACAGGAGGGGGGCATTTGAGGACAAGAGGGGGGCATTTGAGGACAAGAGGGGGGCATTTGAGTGCAGGAGGGGGGCATTTGAGGACAGGAGGGGGCATTTGAGGACAGGAGGGGGGCATTTGAGGACAGGAGGGGGCATTTGAGGACAGGAGGGGGGCATTTGAGGACAGGAGGGGAGCACCTGAGGACAGGAGGGGAGCACCTGAGGACAGAAGGGGAGCACCTGAGAACGGAAGGGGAGCACCTGAGAACGGAAGGGGAGCACCTGAGAACGGAAGGGGAGCACCTGAGGACAGGAGGGGAGCACCTGAGGACAGGAGGGGAGCACCTGAGGACAGGAGGGGAGCACCAGAGGACATGAGGGGAGCACCAGAGGACATGAGGGGAGCACCAGAGGACATGAGGGGAGCACCAGAGGACAGGAGGGGAGCACCAGAGGACAGGAGGGGAGCACCTGAGGACAGGAGGGGAGCACCTGAGGACAGGAGGGGAGCGCCAGAGGACAGGAGAGGAGCACCTTAGGACAGGAGGGGAGCACCTGAGGACAGGAGGGGGGCACCTAGGAGGACAGGAGGGGGACACCTTGAAAGACAGAAAGGAGGACTTGGGACAGAAGGGGGGACAACTAGGAGGACACCTGGGGACACCTGAGTACAGAAGGTGACATCTGGGGGGCACCTGGGGACAGAAGGGGACACAAGAGGATACCAAATAGGGGACAACACCTACAAGATGCTCCTGGAACATGGACGCTTCAGGTTTAGTGTATATATTTTTTCCCCTGGTTTTTGCCCTCTAAACCTGGGTGCGTCCTGTATTCCGGAGCGTCTTATACGGTGAAAAATACGGTACATTTCTATATTTTATTCCTGTATTTCTCTAGGATCTCCACACACAGTATTCATACTCCATGTAGGTTATGCATACTGTAGATGGTACTTAGGATGAGCCGAGGGGTATTTGAACTTTTCATAGCTAATCCATTATTTTAAAGTGATACTGTAGGGGGGTCGGGGGAAAAGGAGTTGAAGTTACCCGGGGCTTCTAATGGTCCCCCGAAGACATCCTGTACCCACGCAGCCACTCCCCAATGCTCCGGGCCGCCTCCGGTTCACTTCTGGAATTTCAGACTTTAAAGTCTGAAAATCACTGCGCCTGCGTTGCCGTGTCCTTGATTCCCCTGATGTCACCAGGAGCGCACGGCGCAGGCACAGACCATACTGGGCCTGCGCTGTGCGCTCCTGGTGCCATCAGCGGGAGTGAGGACACGGCAACGGCGGCGCAGTGGTTTTCAGACTTTAAAGTCTGAAATTCCAGAAGTGAACCGGAAGCGGGGCCGGAGCATCGGTTAGCGGCTGCGCGGGCACAGGATGTCTGTGGGGGACCATTAGAAGCCCCGGGTAACTTCAACTCATTTTCCCCTGACCTCCCTACAGTGTCCCTTTAAGTTTTGTTATTAAAAAAAAAATGCGTTTTTAGTTAAATTAAACCATGAATCTGTGTGTGAAATTCATGAACAATAAATATGTATTTCTAAGTATAGGTGTGAAAGGGTACTGGGTTAAAGTCACCCACAACAGGAGGTACTCGGTAATGTCCAGCTTATATGAAGGGGTACACTCCATAAAAATGTTGAGAAAAACTACTTTATTTAAAGAAAAAAAGGATGTATTTAGGATTTAGTACATTATCTACCTACCACTATTAGCTGTTACTTTTACTGCACTTTGATGGCTGTTACTTTGCACATGTGCGCACAGATGTTCAATGTAAAATGACTACTTTTTTACTTTTAAGAATGTCCTGTTTGGTCTGGAAAAAAAAACCCAACCTAATCATTAAAGAAATTACCCTAATTACTTTTAAGTGTCTTTTTTTTAGGATAAATATTTCTTCAGTGATTAATTAATTTTATGTCCTGCACTGAAATCTACTTTTGCTCTGCTGTCCATACTTTTAGATGTGGTAAACAATTAACATCTACCAGGTAATTGATCATCTCATTACCCTACTCAGTGTAGAGATCCGATCTGAGCCCTTATTCAATTAACTTTCCTCCTGAGTTTTTTTCAGATGAGATATTTTCACACCATCAATAAAATACCTTTTAAACTTCCACCAAATAAGAAAATACACAAAATCTATTTGATATTGTAAACTTTTTAACTACTTTTCGATTTTTTTTAGTTGTTACGCTAAGTACATACATGCGATAACCGTCGCCCATCGGGGACTGTGAAAAGATCCCTCGGGCAACAATTCGGGGACCGATGCTATACAGACACATCGCTAGCCTCAAGGCTAGCATTCGGTCTGATGCTATGTTGGGGGACGGGGGGATGACGATCGGTACATGACAGAACAGATTTCTGCGGTGGGGGGGATAACATTGCGATTGGTCCTGCTCGGGCGTCGTTAAGGATCACGCAGGACGGATCCTTAGCAACGCGCGACCCCTGAGCAGGACTGAACCATACAAGCAAGATCGTCGGCTGAAATGGTCATTATGGGCCATTCTTGATCAAAAATTAACTTGTGTGCATGTACCTTTACACGCTAAACAGTTATTTTAGGAAAGATGGAAAATGTCAGGAAAGTCAGGAGGAAAGGTAATTCAGTGAAGGCCCTAATATTACGTGTACTACCCCAGCTGCTAGTTGTGTACTGCCCAATGCACTACAGGCTATTGTAGCCTTTCCTGAGTGCCACTCTTGCCACCAGCTATGGTCTGGCCACACTAATGTGTTAAACCTTTCCCAATTAAAGTTTGACTTTTCTTAGATAGGGCCAGTGCACACGAAAAACCGCTAGCGTATCCGCAAACACTAGCAGTCTTGGAAGCGGTTTTTCAGAGCTGTTCTAGGCATGTTTGGAGCAATTTTCTTAAAAGCCACGTGTTTTTTGGAGCGTTTTGGTGTAGCATTTTTTATATGTTTTTACAGTAGAGCTGTAACTGAAAAGCTTCTGTAACAAAAACGCTTGGAAAATCGCTCTGATCTAGCGCTTTTCAGAGCAATTTTCCACTTTCCTATACTCAACATTGAGGCTGAATCGCCTCAGAAATCTGCAAAAATGCTGCAGGACCCGAGTTTGGGTTTGGGGAAAAAACAAACCGCTCTGGTGTGCACCATCCCATTGCAATACATTAGCCAAGCGGTTTTCAACCCGCAAGCGTTTTTAAAAACGCTCAGAACCGCTCTTGGTATGCACCAGCCCTTACAGTGTTTGTACTGTATTTAACTTTTAATGTATTAATGCTATTAATTCCCATAGGGGGCTGGTCCGGCATTTACTACCTATGTTATTTTTTAGTATTTATATAGTGCTGTATTTATATAGTGCAGCGCTGTAAAGAGTACATTGTCCTGTCACTTAACCATCCCTCAGAGAGGAGCTCACGATGTAATCCCTACCATAGTCATATGTCTATATTGTGTAGTGTATGTATTGTTGTCTAGGGCTGATTATTTATTAGAGGGAAACCAAATAACTTTAGTGTATGTTTTTGGGATGTGGGAGGAGACTGGAGTGCCTGGAAGAAACCCACAGACACAGGGAGAACATACAAACTCTGTGCAGATAGTGCCCTGGCTGTGATATGAGCCGGGGACCCAGCACTGTAGGGCGAGAGTGCTAACCACTATGCTACCATGCTGCCCTATGTCTGGTCTTGTGCCGTGTTGCCCTATGTCTGGCCCTGCACCATGTTGCCCTATGTCTGGCCCTGCACTGTGCTGCTGTCTGGCCCTGCACCGTGCTACCCTGTCTGGCCCTGCACCGTGCTGCCCTGTCTGGCCCTGCACCGTGCTGCCCTGTCTGGCCCTGCACCGTGTTGCCCTATGTCTGGCCCTGCACCGTGCTGCCGTCTGGCCCTGCACCGTGCTACCCTGTCTGGCCCTGCACCGTGCTGCCCTGTCTGGCCCTGCACCGTGCTGCCCTGTCTGGCCCTGCACCGTGCTGCCCTGTCTGGCTCTGCACCGTGATGCCCTGTCTGGCCCTGCACCGTGCTGCCCTGTCTGGCCCTGCACCGTGCTGCCCTGTCTGGTCCTGCATCGTGCTGCCCTGTCTGGCCCTGCACCGTGCTGCCCTGTCTGGCCTTGCACCGTGCTGCCCTGTCTGGTCCTGGACCCTGCTGCCCTATGTCTGGTCCTGCACCCTGCTGCCCTATGTCTGGTCCTGCACCCTCCTGCCCTATGTCTGGTCCTGCACCGTGCTGCCCAATGTCTGATCTTGCGCCATGTTGCCCTATGTCTGGTCCTGCACCATGCTGCCTATGTCTGGTCCTGCACCGTGCTGCCCTATGTCTGGTCCTGCACCGTGCTGCCCTATGTCTGGTCCTGCACCGTGTTGCCCTATGTCTGGTCCTGCACCGTGCTGCCCTATGTCTGGTCCTGCACCGTGCTGCCCTATGTCTGGTCCTGCACCGTGCTGCCCTATGTCTGGCCCTGCACCGTGCTGCCCTGTCTGGCCCTGCACCGTGCTGCCCTGTCTGGCCCTGCACCGTGTTGCCCTGTCTGGCCCTGCACCCTGCAGCCCTATGTCTGGTCCTGCACCCTGCAGCCCTATGTCTGGTCCTGCACCCTGCAGCCCTATGTCTGGTCCTGCACCCTGCAGCCCTATGTCTGGTCCTGCACCGTGCTGCCCTATGTCTGGTCCTGCACAGTGCTGCCTTATGCCTGGCCCTGCACAGTGCTGCCCTATGCCTGGTCTTACACCCTGCTGCCTTATGTCTGGTCCTGCCCCGTGCTGCCCTATGTCTGGTCATGCACAGTAAAACGCCTTCATTTTGCAGGAAATGGTGGCGGTCAGGTGACTGTTGCTGCTCCTTTATGTCCATGTGGACTGGCAAGTTCCCCTATGCAGGCTACAGAGAGTCTGCTGTCCAATCCCACCCACTCAATCAGAAACACCTCCACCACCCATTCACATCAAGGGCAAAGATTGGCAACTCGGGCACATCATCATCCTACATCCTGATTAGGAGGGGTAGTGAGTAGCATGTCGTTCCCTTCCAGAAGCACTGCCTGCAGGTCAACAAGGAGCAGCAACACTTAGCATGTCCAATCCACAACGAGATCAATTTCGGGCTGAACTTGGTCGATTGTATCAAACGGATACGCTGCAAGATGTCGTGGTTTATCAGGTGTGCAGCAATGCAGAGTATATTGTCTTGCCATTTAACTGTCCCTCAGAGTGGCTCACAATCTAGTCCCTACTATAGTCATATGTCTGTGTATGTATCGTTTAGAGTATTGTGATGGTCAGAGCAGATGTCTGCTCGTTTCAGGTCTGGATGTGAAGGAAAAGGTCCTGGATAATGACTGTTGTTGCAATTTAGCAACAACATTATCTGGTAGAATAGTTTGGGATCCAGGGCTGGCGTGTATTGGGAGAAGGGTGGGCCTTACACGCCACTCCTCCAAGTCCAGGCCTGAGTCTGGCAGGCGGAGGGTTAATGGATTCACCTGTGTGAATATGCATAAGTACCTGCATCAGTCAGGATTCAGTGGGCTGTATGTGGAGCAAGCAGGCTCCGGGAAGGCTGTGTAGCCAAGAGGGCTGCCAGGCCTGTAGCAGCAGGGAAGCTGCTGATGTGGAAGTGCTGGAGGGGAGTTGGACTCCAGTACTGGAAAACCAGGAGAAGCCTGGGAAAGGTGAGTGGCACCAGGACCGCCATTAGGCCCGTGGCAGGGTGTCACTGAAAAGCCAGTGTGGCTGGAGAAGGCTGTATATTTTTGTGCTGTGCCTACAGTGTGTTTACGGAATATCCAGAGTGATTTATTTTGTTGCTGTTTATGGACACTGTCCGACTGACAATAAAGCTGGATTGTTTTATTTTTACCCTAAAAAGACTCACTGGCTGGTGTGTTATGACCCTTGATGCTGCTGACCTACTCTACCATTGAGTTAAAAAAAAAACAGAATATCACAGTATGTATCATAAACTAGGGCCAATTTAGGAGAAAGCAAATTTACTTATTTGTATGTTTTTGGGATGTGCGAGAAAACCAGTGTGCCCGGAGGAAACCCACACGGAGACGGTGAGAACATACAAACTTCATGGGGACCCCAACGCTGCAAGGTGAGAGCGCTAACCACTACGCCACCGTGCTGCCCATTTAACGGCAATGCCTCCTAGGAAACATTGCCTTTATCTCTCATATAATGCTGCTGTTGCTCCTCCAATCACTGGTGTTTAGTGACAATAGTAGAAGAAATACTCATACTTGCCAGCAACTTTGCTCTTGTGCTCCAGCTTCTGCTCGCCTCCTCATATGTCCCACGCTGCTGTGCGCCAAGCCGGGACTGTAACACAGGAACATTTGTTAATGCAGCAGCAGATATCACAGCATCGGTTACATTAATAAGGAAGCGCAACTATTTTGTCTCAAAGTGTCAGAAATGACACAGAACCTTTAAAAGCTTCTCATGCAACCCTAGTGGCCAAACCCTGGACTGCGAGTGTCTCTGAGGACAGTCAGTGACATAAATATGTACTCTGTAAAGTGCTGTAGAAGTTCTCATTGCTATATATATATATATATATATATATATATATATATATATATATATATATATATATATATTTATATATATAGTGGCTTGCAAAAGTATTCGGCCCCCTTAAATTAAAGTTTTCCACATTTTGTCACATTACTGCCACAAACATTAATCAATGTTATTGGAATTCCACATAAAAGACCAATACAAAGTGGTGAACACGTGAGAAGTGGAACGAAAATCATACATGATTCCAATTTTTTTTTTACAAATCAATAACTGCAAAGTGGGGTTTGCGTAATTATTCAGCCCCCTTTGGTCTGAGTGCAGTCACTGCCCATAGACATTGCCTGATGAGTGCTAATGGCTAAATAGAGTGCACCTGTGTGTAATCTAATGTCAGTACAAATACAGCTGCTCTGTGAGGGCCTCAGAGGTTGTCTAAGAGAATATTGAGAGCAACAAAACCATGAAGTCCAAAGAACACAGCAGACAGGTCAGGGATAAAGTTATTGAGAAATTTAAAGCAGGCTTAGGTTACAAAAATATTTCCAAAGCCTTGAACATCCCACGGAGCACTGTTCAAGCGATCATTCAGAAATGAAAGGAGTATGGCACAACTGTACACCTACCAAGACAAGGCCGTCCATCTAAACTCACAGGCCGAACAAGGAGAGCGCTGATCAGAAATGCCGTCAAAAGGCCCATGGTGACTCTGGACGAGCTGCAGAGATCTACAGCTCAGGTGGGGGAATCTATCCATAGGACAACTATTAGTCATGCACTGCACAAAATTGGCCTTTATGGAAGAATGGCAAGAAGAAAGCCATTGTTAACAGAAAAGCATAAGTCCTGTTTGCAGTTTGCCACAAGCCATGTGGGGCACACAGCAAACATGTGGAAGGAGGTATTCTGGTCAGATGACACAAAAATGCAAAACGCTATGTGTGGCAGAAAACTAACACTGCACATCACTCTGAACACACCATCCCCACTGTCAAATATGGTGGTGGCAGCATCATGCTCGGGGGGTGCTTCTCTTCAGCAGGGACAGGGAAGCTGGTCAGATTGATGGGAAGATGGATCCAGCCAAATACAGGGCAATCTTGGAAGAAAACCTCTGCAAAAGACTTGAGACTGGGGCGGAGGTTCACCTTCCAGCAGGACAACGACCCTAAACATAAAGCCAGGGCAACAATGGAATGGTTTAAAACAAAACATATCCATGTGTTAGAATGGCCCAATCAAAGTCCAGATCTAAATGCAATCGAAAATCTGTGGCAAGATCTGAAAACTGCTGTTCACAAACGCTGTCCATCTAATCTGACTGAGCTGGAGCTGTTTTGCAAAGAAGAATGGGCAAGGATTTCAGTCTCTAGATGTGCAAAGCTGGTAGAGACATACCTTAAAAGACTGGCAGCTGTAATTGCAGCAAAAGGTGGTTCTACAAAAAAAAAAAATGACTCAGGGGGGCTGAATAATTACGCACACCCCACTTTGCAGTTATTTATTTGTAAAAAATGTTTGGAATCGTGTATGATTTTCATTCCACTTCTCACGTGTACACCACTTTGTATTGGTGTTTCACGTGGAATTCCAATAACATTAATAATAATAATACCTTTTTTGTATAGCGCTTTTCTCCTATCGGACTCAAAGCGCT